>NC_066338.1:2851819-2911921 GCF_022539315.1 Serinus canaria
CCTGCCCTGCTGGGCACCCCCCCCCTTCTCCTTCATGCCGGCCGCACTATCACAGGCACAGGCTCTGGCTCTCTCTCCCTCTCTCCAGGGGGGGAAATGGAGGATGGCTGCCCGAAGCCCTTACAATGTTCTTCTCCACCCTTGGGCCCAGGCCTGGCCTACCTCCCTCCGGCCGCATGGCTCCCCTCCCCCCCTGCCCAGCTCGGAGCCGGGCAGGGAGGGTTTGAGGGTCTGCTCAGTCCCAAACCGGAACTCAAAAAGAGAAATTCCCTGGGGAGTTCACAGCTTTTAACCCCCTGTGTTCTCAGAGGCGTATCCATGCCCTCAGTGGACAAACCAGGTGCCAATATTAAAATCTGAACACCGATTGGCTTGACCACACCATCACAAAAAACTTCATTTCCTCTCAAACCACGACAACACCTTGGAGAGGGCCCAAAGATCTCCCAGGCTGGGGTTTGCAGGCTTCAAGAACATAACCCATGGAGGTTGATGTGCCTGGTCTCACTTGAGAAGAGACTGAGGACAGAACAGGAGTGGCCTGGCAGGGATTGAAGGGCGGATTCAGAAATGGTAGAGCTTTTTCTCCATAGTGGGAAAGAGCCAGATACAGAAATGATACCACAAATGCCGCTGGGGAGGCCCAGTGTGGACACAAGGAGACAGGAATTTCTCTCCCAGGGCAGGGCTGTGGTGCAACACGTCATCCCAGAAGGAGTCTGGGTCAGCCCAAGGCTTTGTGTGGGCAGGCAGAGGCAGGCAGGAGGCAGAGCTGTCAGCAAAGGAAGGGGCCAGCCAGCTGGGGCAGCCGGGGGATGAGCACAGCCTGCAGGGACAGAGGCGCAGGGCAGGGACACCGTAGCACAGCCTGGGCTGCACAGGGCACAGCCATGGGCAGCAGCTGCCAGGCCCTGACAGAGCCAACTTGGGCAGCACTTGGGCCATGGCTGCTGGGCCTGGGCCTGAGCCAGGAGCAGGAGACAAGTGACCCTTGCAGGCCTGGGGCCTCATGGCCTCCTTGTCCCTGCTCAGCAGCCTGGCAGGGGCCGCCCCATGCTCCTGCCCTTGGCATTGCCCATCCCCACATGCCAGTGCCCATCCCGGGAAGAGCCCTGAGCAAGGAGGGAGGGACAGGATCTGCCTGGCCAGGGGCTGGGGCTCAGGCCTTGGCCCTTTGCATTCCTGAAACACATCCAGCTTTGCTCAGCACCAGAGACACCTTGGCCTTGTTTGTGCCCAGCTGTCATCACTGCCTCCAGTGTTCTGCTCTACCTGGAATCTGGGGACACTTTCTCAGTCGTGTTCCTCAGTGAGACCCATTAAAATTTGAAGAAACTTTGGAGCTTAATTTTGAGTTTGAGTTTTTCAGAAGTTTTTTGAAGACTCTCTCAGGGACGGAGTCTCTTGTAAACAACACCAAATCCCTGAGAGGGTCATTAAAGTCCTTGTGCTGTGTCTGTGCTGCTGAGCTTTAAAGGAACAGCTCTTCCCAGGACCAGCTCCTCTCCCAGCCCAGCAGGGCTGAGGGCTCTGCCTGCAGGCACTGAGGGGACAGGAGCCAGGCAGAGAAAGGCTGAAGGCAATCAGGATTGGGAAGACATTGAGCTGAGACTTCACTTGGGGAAACATCTTCACAGCCCACTATGTGGTGAGTCTGTGGATGCAGGGATAGATTCCCGGTGCTCCTGGAGGGATCTCCTGAAGCTGACCCAGGACAGGACTGATGTGACTGTAAGGATGGCTCTGCTGCCCTTTCTGCTTTGGGGGAGGATGTGCTGCAGAGCAGGGCTGCCCTGGGCACCCTCAGAGGGACAGGGCAGGATGGCTCCTGCTGCCAGGGATTGCTGCAGGGGGTGAAGCTGGGGCTGCAGCCAGGGCTGCCCAGGGCTGTCCTGCAGAGCAGGTCCTGCAGCCCTCAGGGCTCTTGGCCAGCCCAGGGCATGTGCCACCTGCCAGGGACAGCTCTCAGCCTGCCTGGCAGCTCCCCATGGATGCTGCAGGGCAGCTGTGGGTGCAAGGATTTACTCCTGCCAGGGCAGCTCCTGCTGCTGTGGTGAGGTGCAGTGTGGGCCAGGGCTGCTCAGAGCTCCAGCTCATGCCCAGCTCATTTCTGAGGGGACTTGTCATGAGCACATCCAGGGCAGGAGTTTCCTGCTTGGGTCTCTGCTTTCCTGAATCTGTGCTCCCACTTTTCCCTGGCTCTGCTTGGTGGCCATGGAAACTCAGCTGTGCAGGGCAGAGCAGGGACTGAGACTCTTAAACCATCACCCTGAGGATTCCTGGGGACCTCAGCAAGTGCCTGCACCTGCCCAGCCTCCAGACCCATCCAGCATCACCTTTCCATGGTGCCCAGGCTGGGGGAGCTGTTCTTTCATCCCTGCAGCCCCGAGCAGCTGCAGGGCAGGGCTGGCCCAGGGGCTGGGCTGGGCTCTGGCAGCTCTGGCAGGGAAGGAGCCCGGGGCCACAGGAGCAGCTTGGGCTAGGACAGCTCCAGCAGCAGAGCCGTGGGCAGGGAGGGAGGGAGGATGTGCTGAGGGAAGCCCTGCTGCAGGGCAGGTGTGGCACCTGCCAGGCCTGCCCTGCAGGGCAGTCACTGCCCTGAGCAGCACAGCTCTTGTGTCCCCTCCCAGCCAGCACAGCCCTCAGCCCGGGGGCTCGGGGCCCTCAGTCCCTCCTGGGCTGGCAGAGCAGCTCCAGAGATGAAGGGCATCTCTCTGGCCATGTGCCCATTCCCTGCTGACCAGGGCATGAGGGGCACTGTCCTACCCTGCTGCTGCCTGGCAGGGGCTGGGCAGGGCTGGGCAGGGAAAGGCTTTTCCTCAGGCCTGGCTCTCTCTCCCCTGCCTTGCCCAGGTGCTCCTGGCAGTGCTGAGGGGCTCTCTGCAATGGCAGTTCCAGCTGCAGGGTCAGGACCAGCCCTTGGGCTCCTCCTGTGCAGGCTGAGCACAGCAATGGGGTGTCCCAGCTCCCTGTGCCCGGGGAGCTCTGGGCAGGGCAGCCTGGGGGGCTGGCAATGAGCCCACCGTCCTGACTTAGGGAAAGTCAGGAGCCACTTTGTGTGCCAGGGATCCCTCAGCTCTCAGCAGTGTCTCCTGGCTGTCCAGGGTAACATGGGAGTGGATTTTAGAAATGAGCAAGTTCAGGGCAGCAGGAACAGGATAGAGGGACAGAGCAGCTCCCCTCAGTCTGCACTGAGATTCAGACAATCCTCCTGCCTCACTGGACTCTCAGTTCTCCACAGGTGCAGAAGAATCTGTTGTTCTGCCTCCTGCAATCCCCATACTTCACCCAGGCAGCTCCTCTGCTTTAAATGAATATTCTTTATCAAAGTTCAAGCACCAGGACTGGCCCCTGCCCTCACTGTTGCCCTGCACTGACTGGGGGTCAGGGCTGACTCCCAGCTGTCCTGTAGGCCAAGGTGCAGCTTCTCACACAACATTGGCCAGCAGCAATCAGGGTTCCAGCAACCAAGGTGAAGGAAGGTCCCCTAGACATAGACGGGGGGGGGGGTGTTTGGGGGCAGGAAAGGGTCTGTGAGAAAGCTCCCCTCCATTGCCCTTTCTTTGCTCCTTCTGTAGGTTGAAATGTGCAGACACAGCAAATGTCCAACAGCAGCTCCATCAGCCACTTCCTCCTGCTGGCACTGGCAGACACGCGACAGCTGCAGCTCCTGCACTTCTGCCTCTTGCTGGGCATCTCCCTGGCTGCCCTCCTGGGCAACGGCCTCATCATCAGCGCCGTAGCCTGCGGCCACCACCTGCACACGCCCATGTTCTTCTTCCTGCTCAACCTGGCCCTCAGTGACCTGGGCTCCATCTGCACCACTGTCCCCAAAGCCATGCACAATTCCCTCTGGGACACCAGGAACATCACCTACTCAGGATGTGCTGCACAGCTCTTTCTGTATGTATTTTTTGTTTCAGCAGAAGTTTCCCTCCTGACCATCATGTGCTACGACCGCTACGTGTCCATCTGCAAACCCCTGCACTACGGGACCCTCCTGGGCAGCAGAGCTTGTGCCCACATGGCAGCAGCTGCCTGGGCCAGTGGCTTTCTCTATGCTCTGCTGCACACAGCCAATACATTTTCCCTGCCCCTGTGTCATGGCAATGCCCTGGGCCAGTTCTTCTGTGAAGTCCCTCAGATCCTCAAGCTCTCCTGCTCCAAATCCTACTTCAGGGAACTTGGGATCACTGTGATTGGTGCCTCTTTAGCTTTTGGCTGTTTTGTGTTCATGGTTTTCTCCTATGTGCAGATCTTCAGGGCTGTGCTGAGGATCTCCTCTGAGCAGGGACGGCACAAAGCCTTTTCCACCTGCCTCCCTCACCTGGCCGTGGTCTCCCTGTTCCTCAGCACAGGCACATTTGCCTACCTGAAACCCTCTTCCATCTCCTCTCCATCCCTGGATCTGGCCCTGTCAGTTCTGTACTCGGTGGTGCCTCCAGCCCTGAACCCCCTCATCTACAGCCTGAGGAACCAGGAGCTCAAGGCTGCAGTGTGGAGACTGATGACTGGACGGTTTAAAAAGCATTAAACTGGTTGCCAATTTCTGCAAATCACTTGTAATAAAAATCATCTTTGATAGTTCTGTTGCTTTGGCTATTTTTTTCCTGTTCTTTCTTTTTTTAATATTCTCCCTAAACCAAGGCCATTGTTTGTGCAACTTCTCATTTTGTTTTTCTCTACCTTTGCTGTGGCCTCAGACTGTGCCAGTGAGGAGCTGTGCTTCATTGGTGCTTTCAGATGAACGAAAGGATGTCAAAGCAAAGTTTTCTGCAGAGATCCCCCCTCTTGTTGCCTTCTCTGGAGCTGCAGCAGCAATGTCTGTGGGCAGAGCTGGGGACAGATCAGTGCTGGCACAGCAGCTGTGCCCAGCAGCAGCAGCCCTTGGTATTGCCAGTGCTGCTCCCGTGGCCCTGCCCCGCTGCCCTGGTGGCCCTGGTGTTGCTGTAGGGCCTGAGTGCTCTCGGGGCCGGGCACAGCCCTGGGGGTGGCAGTGCCAGGGCTGCAGCAGGGACAGGCCATGGGCACTGCTGGGGCAGCACTGACACCTCAGGCCAGGCCCTGGGGGCTCCAGGCTCCTTGCCCAGGCTCTCTCAAGAACATGGCCAGGCCAAGGCTCAGCACAGAAAAGCCCTGTGAGCAGCCCCAGGGTGGCCGTGGGCAGGCTGGGGGCAAACAGCATGGCTGGTGCTCTGCAAGGGCCTTGGGGGAGGTGGGAAGGAGCAGCAGAGCAGGGGCTGATCCTCCAGGTCCCTTTCTGCCTGGCTGCTGTCCATCCACTCTGTCCCCAGTCTGTACCACCACAGGGGTTGTTTTTGGCCAAAGTGCAGGACTCAGCACTTTGTCTTGTTCAACCTCACCTTGTTGGATTTGGTCCCTGGATCCAGCCTGTCCAAGTCCCTCTGCAATGCCCTTCTACCCTCCAGGAGATCCAAACTCACAGCCATCTTGGTCACCGTGGTTCCACGAGGCTCTTGAGTGTCACCAAGGCCCCTTTCTTCCATGGGACCCATTAGTGATAAAATGTAACTTGCATCCTTGAGCCCCGCAGAGTCACAATGGCACCGTGGTCCCCCAAGGCCCTTTAGTGTCACAATGGATCCTTGGTTCCTTGAGGTCTCACAGTGTAGCAATTCTCTCCTTCATTCCAAAGTGTCACAGTGGCCTCTTGGTCCCAAGGGGCACCACAGTGTCAAACATGTTTCCTTCATTCCATCAGACCTTGCAGAGCAACACTGGCTCCTTAGTTCCATGGGCCCTGCAGTGTCACACTGGCCTCCATGGTTCCACAAGGTCACACAGTGTCTCAGTGGTCCCATTGCTCCATGAGGCCCCAGAGTGCCCCAATGGATTCCTGGTGGCGCAGTGTCACAATTGTACCCTTAGTTCCACAACTCCCTGCAGTGTCACAATGGCCCCTTGGTTCCATTGGGCCCCAGGGTCTCACAAAGGTCTCCTTGGTTCTGCAGTGTCACAATGGCTCCTCAGTTCAACAAGGCCCTGCAGTGTCACAGTGACTTCCATGGTTCTGTGAGGACCCAGAGTGTCACACTGGACTCCTTGCTTCCATCCAGCCCCACAGTGTCACAATGGGGCCTTGGTTCCATGGTGCCTTCAGCACACAGTGTCACTGTGATCCTCTTAGTTCCACGAGGCCCTGCAGTGTCACAATGGCCCCTTGCTTCCCCAGGGCCCTGCAGTGTCACAATCATCACAGAATCACAGAATTCACCAGGTTGGAAAAGACCTTGGAGATCAACAAGCCCAACCTGTGACCAAACACCACCTTGTCACCCCGACCATGGCACAGAGTGCTACATCCAGTCATTCCTTCAACACCTCCAGGGATAGTGACTCCACCACCTCCCTGTGCATCCCATTCCAGTGCCCAATGACCCTTTCTGGGAAGAACCTATTCCTCAGGTCCAACCTAAACCTCCCATGGTGCAGCTGAAGGCTGTGTTCTCTTGTCCTGTCACTGTTCCTTGGGAGAAGAGCCCGACCCCCCTGGCTGCACCCTCCTGTCAGGGAGTTGTAGAGAGTGATGAGGTCTCCCCTGAGCCTCCTCTTCCCCAGGATAAACAACCCCAGCTCCCTCAGCTGCTCCTCACAGGACTTGTGCTCCAGACCCCTCCCCAGCCTTGTTGCCCTTCTCTGGACATGCTCCATCCCCTCCATGTCCTTCCTAAATTGGGGGCCCAGAACTGGACACAGCACTTGAGGTGTGGCCTCACCAGTGCCGAGCACAGGGGAAGAATCACTGCCCTGCTCCTGCTGGCCACACCATTCCTGATCCATAGGAGTGCCAGGGGTTGGATGTGGGAAATGGTGGGGTGGGGGTAGGGACAAAGTGGGATTGATTGTCAGCCATAAAGGGGCTTGATTTTCATATCTGTTTAGACTGCATTAGGAGGTGCTGGGGATCAATATCAACTGGGGATTGCTGATATCTTTAAATAGGAAAAGAAAACTAAACAGGAAAAAAAATTGTCTGCAAATTCTTTTCAATACAGTAGATTCACTTTGAATACACTTCTGAAATCTGTCTAATTAACCACAGAAGAATCAAAGACTTGAATTATTCCCATGGGCTTGTCTTGTTTGGGTGTTTTGAACAAATGTGAATGAGCTTTGTCACTGAATTGAGCATGTGAACAGCTCAAGAAAGGAGAGGGCTCTGGAAAAGTAAAATTCATCACCAACCTCCAAGGTGCTGAGGATCCATCCTGATCAGAGCAGGAATGAACAGAAATGGGCACAGCTTTGTGGCTGCCCCAGCTTTGGGATGGGCCCTGGGCCTGGAGCAGGAGCAGCTCCTGAGGGCCCCAAGGCCGGGGCTCTTGTGCTGCCCTGGGCAGATGGGATGGCAGCAGGGGCTGCAGAGCTCTCAGGATCTCCTGCAGAGGAGAGCAGGGCACCCAGGCAGCCTCCTTTCCCTTGGCCAGGCACCTTCCCCATGGTGGGGCTGAGTCCTGTGGGAGCTGCAGCTGCTGCTGTGCCCTTGCCAGGGGCTGAGGCCGTGGGGCAGTGCCCAGAGCAGCCTGGCCTGAGCAGAGCTGTGGGGCCAGAGCCGGCTGGGCTGGGCTGGGGAGAGGCCCTTGGTGCTGGCCAGAGCTCAGGGCAGCTGGGAGAGCTGGCAGGGAGCTGGGCTGGGCTCAGAGAGCCTGGCCCAGAAACCATCAGTGCCCATCTCAGCCTGGCTGAGCGTGCAGGGGCCAAGAAGAGCAGCCCAGGGTCTGCAAGTTCTCTGTGTGGGAGCTGAGCCTGTGAGCCCTTGAGCCCTGCCAAGTGCTGGGGCTGCACCTCCAGCTCCAGAGGAGATGGGACAGATGGGAGCAGAGACAAATCATTCCTGCTGCATTCTTTCTTGTGCTTGCTTGTACAGGTGACCTGGATCCATATGTAGAGGATGTGTTTTGTGTCAGATAACACTGATAGAGTGAGAAGAATAATATTATTTAGCTGAAAATAATATTTCATGTAAAATTCACAATGAGTTAAAAAAGACACATATGATCAGAAGAGCATCTGAGTTTTTCAGAAGATGAGAGACTCACTGATGTTCCAGTAGTCAAACCTGTTCCAATACTTTCCTCAGGGCTCCCTTGAGATGAGAGAGGCCAGAGCTCTCTGACCTGGCAGCTTTTGTCTGGGAGAAACCCTTGCATATAGGAATTTTGGAGGAGAAATACCACTTTTGGCCTGTGCAGGAGGGACAGTTCTTTTCCATAGGAAGGAAAGCACAGAGCCTCAGTGTTCAAGGGCAGGTGAGACCCAGCCCTCAGGAAGACAAGGGCAACCAGGCTTGTTGGGAATGGCAGCTTTTGTCTAGGAGTAATGCCTGGATATTGGAATTTGTGAGAGGGAATCCCATTTTAGCCATGGACGATTGAATGAGAAGGGCAGTTCTTTTCCATTTGAAGGAAAGCCCAGAGCCCCAGGGTTTCAGGGGTACATGAAAAGAGAACCCGACATGCCAAGGGCAGTTGGACCAGTCAGGCCAAGCCAACCAGATCTGTTCCCTGTTCCCTTGGATTTATGGGGTCCTACAGTATCACAGTGTCCCCTTGTTTCCAGGGGTCCCTGCAGTGTCACAGTGGTGGTGTCATATTGGATCCTTGGTTCCATGAGGCCCAGATGTGTCACAGTGGCCCCTTGTTTCCATGGGGCTCCATAATGTCACAATGGTCCCTTGATTCCATGAGACCTGGCAGTGTCACAGGGGTCTCCTTGGTGCTGCAGTGTCACAATGGACCCTTGGTTCCATGGGGACTTGTCACTGACATGTTTTATGAAAAATCCTTTCTTTAGGATTTTTCCCTCCTGAGAAGCTGAGAAGCCTCAGGAACAAACTGTAAACAATTCTTATCTGCTGCTGTGGAATGCAACAGGGGGAATCTGTGATTGGCCTCATCTGGCTGTTTCCAATTAAGGGCCAATCACAGTTCACCTGTCCAGACGGTCTCTGTCAGAGACAAACCTTTGTTATTCATTCCTATTCTATTCTTAGCTAGCCTTCTGATGAAATCCTTTCTTCTATTCTTTTAGTATAGTTTTAATATATTATATATCATAAAAAAATAAATCAAGCCTTTTGATACATGGAGTCAACTTTCTCATCTCTTCCCTCATCCTGGGACCCTTGTAGACAATACCACAGAAACTCACAATGTCAGAAGGGTCTCCTTGGTTCCATGAGGCCCTGCAGAGCAACTTGATTCAACAAGGCCTCCAGGTGAAGTGTCATCATGCACTCCAGAATACCAAGATGCCCCAAAATGTCAGATTGGACCTTTGGTTCCATGGGGTTCTGCACTGTTCCATGAATCCTTGGTTCCATGGGCCCTGTAGTGTCACAATGCCCCCTTGGTTCCATGGGACCTGTAGTGTCACCCTGGTTTCCATGATCCCACAAGGCCTTGCAGTGCCACAACAGACCATTGGTTTCATGGAGCCCCACTCTGTCACTGTGCTCCCCTTGGCTCCACAAGGCCCTGAAGTGCCACAATGGCCCTTTGGTTCCACAAGGCCTCCAAGTGTAAAAATGGCCTCCATGGTTCCAGGAGGCCCTGCTGTGTCACAATGGACCTTTGCTTCCATGATGCCCCAGAGTGTCACAATGGTGTCCTTGGTCCCACAGTGTCAGAATGGACCCTCCATCCCATGGACACCCACAGTGTTCCCTGCAGTCCCCTGGATTCCACCAGGCCCTGCCATGCTCTAATGGCCCCTTGGTTCCAGTGGGTCCCAAAGGGTCAGAACAGTCTCCATTGTTCCACGAGGCCCCGCAATGTCACTGTGCTCCCCTTGGTTCCACAGGGCCCCACGGTGGAACAATGGACTCTTGGTTCCATGAGGTTCCTCAGTCCCAATGCTCTCCTTGGATCTGCAGTGTCACAGTGGCCCCTTGGCTCCAGGTTCCCACGCTGTGTCACAATGGCTCATGGTTCCATGAGGCCACACAGTTCAACAAGGGACCCTTGGTTCCATGAGGCCTTGCTGTGTCACAATGGACTTGTGGTTCCATGAGCTCTCACACTGCCACCAGCAGTCTCCTTGGTTCTGCAGTGTCACCATGGACCCTTTGTTCCATGAGGTTCCGCAGCAGAACACGGTCACCTTGGTTCCGTGAGGTTCTGCAGTGTCACAATGGACCCATGGTTCCACCAGGCCTGGCTGTGTCACAATGGCCCCTTGGTTCCAAGAGTTTTCTCAGGGTCACAATGGTCTCCTTGGATCAGCAGTAACACAAGGGACCACTGGGTCAATGTGGCCCCAATGTGCCAAAATGGGTTTTGGTTCCATGGGGTTCTGCTGTGTCACAATGGACCCTCTGTTCCATGGGTGTGCACAGTGTCACAGCTGACTCCTTGGTTCAGTGAGGCCCTGCTGTCACCAAATCTCTGAGATATCAGAATAAGGCTCCTTAATACTCATTTGCTATTGCTGAGGGTATCATTTATTCAGGCCTGAGGTCTGGTGAGGGATAACTCCCAACCTTACGTGGACATGTAATTCTACCAGTGTGTTGCTCATACACAGTCTCTAAATGTGAATTACAATTTACCCATTTCCATAAAACCCACCCCAAGTTCCCAGATTCCTTATTTTCTCTATCCCTGCACCCTTGAGCCAGATGTCTTCTTCTTCTCTTCCAACCATCCTTGCTGGGAAAGCAGCCCCTGCATGCCTTGTTCCTGTGCTGAAAGTTCACAGGCAGGGTAAAAATGGAATTAACCCTTTAGGTATCAGCCCAAGGCTTTGTGTGGGCAGGCAGAGGCAGGCAGGAGGCAGAGCTGTCAGCAAAGGAAGGGGCCAGCCAGCTGGGGCAGCCGGGGGATGAGCACAGCCTGCAGGGACAGAGGCGCAGGGCAGGGACACCGTAGCACAGCCTGGGCTGCACAGGGCACAGCCATGGGCAGCAGCTGCCAGGCCCTGACAGAGCCAACTTGGGCAGCACTTGGGCCATGGCTGCTGGGCCTGGGCCTGAGCCAGGAGCAGGAGACAAGTGACCCTTGCAGGCCTGGGGCCTCATGGCCTCCTTGTCCCTGCTCAGCAGCCTGGCAGGGGCTGCCCCATGCTCCTGCCCTTGGCATTGCCCATCCCCACATGCCAGTGCCCATCCCGGGAAGAGCCCTGAGCAAGGAGGGAGGGACAGGATCTGCCTGGCCAGGGGCTGGGGCTCAGGCCTTGGCCCTTTGCATTCCTGAAACACATCCAGCTTTGCTCAGCACCAGAGACACCTGGGCCTTGTTTGTGCCCAGCTGTCATCACTGTCTGCAGTGTTCTGCTCTACCTGGAACTTGGAGACACTTTCTCAAACCTCTCCCTCAGTTGAAGAAACTTTGGAGTTTAAATTTAAAAGTTTGAGTTCTGGAGAAGTTTCGTGAAAACACTCTCAGGGATTGAGTCTGATGTAAACAACAGAAAAGCCCTGAGAGGGTCATTAAAGTTTTCTTAGTCCAGTTATGGAGAAAGATATCAAAGACCTTGTAAGAAATACTCATTTCTGTTTTAAAGGGTGTATTTTATTTATTTCTCTTTAGAGCAGAGGTGATCCCAGCATTCTGTGATTGATATTGCCCCAGGGTCTCTCCTCAGCAGCTCTGGCCTGCTCACAGGAGATGTGCCTTGAGCTCTGACCCAGTGTGGACAACCTTGCTCCACATTCCCCAGCCCCATCCTGTCTGTCCTCACTCCCCTGGGACCTGCTGTGCTTGCAGAGCTGGCTGCACCCAGCCTAAGAGGGGTTTTCCCTTTTTGGAGTTTTCTGAAGCAATCTGAAACTCCTGAGTTTCCCCACTGAAAACAGACACACTGCTCAGGTGTGTGCCAGCCCAAGGTGCCACCAAAGCCACTGCAGACCTGCCCTGGGCCAGCTCTGAGGGTGGATCATCAGCCCAAGCTGCTCTGGGCCACTGCAAGGGGCTGTGGCCATGGGCACTGCACTGACCCCACTGCTGGGTTTGGCTGCCACGGCAACCCTGAGACATTAAACTGTCCTTGGAAACACTGGGGAGGACTGGGACATACTGGGGAACACTGGGAATGCTGTGGGAGACACTGGGACATACTGGGAGTGACACTGGGGGGGACTGGGACAACCTGGGAACACAAGGAATGCTGAGGGGGAATCTGGGTGGACTGGGATGGACTGCAAGGGTAAACAGTTGGACACACTGGGACATACTGGGAGTGATACTGGGTGATATTGGGACAAACTGGGGACACTGGGAAACTGCAGAGAAGACTGGGGACACTGCTGCATTCTGAGGATGACATCGGGGGGAACTGGAATGGAAATGAACTCAGATGTTTTGGGGCAGACTGGGCTGTACTGGGAGGGATTGGAGGGCTACTGGGGTTCTACTGGGCTGTACTGGGAGGGATTGGAGGGGCACTGGGGTTGTACTCAGCTCTACTTGGAATTAAGTGGTCTGTAGTGGGGTTTTACAGGTCTGTACTGGGGATGAACTGGGCTTTACTGGGAGGGACTGGAGAGGTTGAAGGGGCTGTTCCCGCCTCCACCGCATCCCATTTGCCAAGGCTCCCGCCCATCAACGCCCACAGCAAATCAGCGCCTGAGATCTGAGCCTCGGGGGCGGTGCCTATGGTAGGCACGTGTCTTTCTTTACTACAACTCCCGTCATGCTCCGCAGCCCAAATGTGCACCATAAGAGCCAAGACTACAAATACCGTCATGCAACGCGGCCAGATTAAACGCGCCCCCTCACGCCCTCACCCCATTGAAGCCAGGACTACAACGCCCGTCAAGCCCCGCGCTCCACAGAACAACCCGCCCCCCCGCCCCGGGATCCGCCCCCCATCTGTCCCGTAAGTGTCCCCCAGAGCCTCCAGGATCCCTCAGTGCCCCCTCAGCGCCCACTCGGGACCTCCCAAAAGCGTCCCCAGATCCCCTGAGTGCTCCCAACCCCACAGATGCCCGGCACAGCCACTTCTGGGAATTCATCTCCTTTCATCCCCCGCGCCCCAGAGCCCCTCAGAACACAATCCCGCCCCTAAAACTCCTGCCATGCCGGGCGCCCTAAAAAACTCAGGAAGAGCTCCTCGAGCTCCCCCCAAGGGGTCTCGAAACGTTTAAGTTCCCCCGAAGACCTCAAGTCGCGGCTCGGACGCAAAAGTGTCCCCCAAGAGCCCTCCCGAACCCCCAAAAAGCGTATCGGGGCCACTTCCGGGACTACTGCTCCCATCATGCTCCGCGGCGCACGTCCAGCGCTGTTCCAGTCGGGACTTCATCTCCCGTCATGCCCCGCGCCTCGCCGGGAGCCATTGCAGCTGCGCCTGGCACTCCCGTGATGCTCCGCGGCCCCGTTCTACGGTATGAATCCCAGAATCACAGAATTTCTGGGTTGGGAGAGACCTTTGAGATCATCGAGTCCAACCCACGCTCCAACACCTCAAGTAGAACATGGCACCAAGCGCCACATCCAGTCTTTTTTAAACACATCGAGGGATGGTGACTCCACCACCTCCCTGGGCAGATGATTCCAGTATTTGACCACTCTTTCTGTGAAAAACTTCCTCCTTAATTCTAGCCTGTATCTCCCTTGGCACAGCTTGAGACTGTGTCCTCTTGTTCTGTCTGTTGTTGCCCAGAGAAAGAACCCGACCCCCAGCTCACCACAGCCACCCTTCAGGAAGGTGAAGAGAGTGATAAGGTCACCTCTGAGTCTCCTTTTCTCCAGGCTGAACAACCCCAGCTCCCTCAGTCGTTCTTCATACGGCTTGTGTTCCAAGCCCCTCACCAGCCTCCTTGCTCTCCTTTGGACACGCTCAAGCATCTCAACGTCCCTCCTAAACTGAGGGGCCCAGAACTGGACACAATACTCAAGGTGTGGCCTCACCAGGGCCGAGTACAGGGGAAGAATGACCTCCCTGCTCCTGCTGGCCACACTATTCCTGATACAGGCCAGGATGCCATTGGCCCTCTTGGCCACCTGGGCACACTGCTGGCTCACGTTCAGTCGACTGTCAGCCAGCACCCCCAGGTCCCTTTCCTCCTGAGCACTGTCCAGCCACACCGTCCCCAGCCTATAACGTGTCAGGGGGTTATTGTGGCCAAAGTGCAGGACTCGGCACTTGGACTTATTGAACTTCATCCCATCAGATTCTGCCCATCCATCCAACCGTTCCAGGTCCCTCTGCAAAGCCCTCCCTCCCTCTAACAGATGGACACACGCTCCCAGCTTAGTGTCATCTGCAAATTTGCTAATGAAAGACACTAAACCCTCATCCATGTCATCAATTAAAGTATTAAACAGAACTGGCCCCAGCACAGAGCCCTGAGGGACACCACTGGTGACTGGCCACCAGCTGGATGCAGCACCATTCACCACCACTCTCTGGGCCGGCCATCCAGCCAGTTCCTAACCCAGCAAAGAGTGCTCCTGTCCAAGCCACGAGCTGCAGCTTGTCTAGGAGTGTGCTGTGGGAGACAGTGCCAAAGGCCTTGCTGATATCCAAATAAACAACGTCTACAGCCTTCCCTGCATCCACTAGGCAGGTTACCTGGTCATAGAAGGTGACCAGGTTGGTTAAACATGACCTACCCCTTCCTAAACCCATGCTGACTGGGTCTGATACCCTGGCCATCCTTTCAATTCTGTGTGATGGCACTTAATATAAACTGTTCCATTATTTTGCCAGGGACTGAGGTCAGGCTGACTGGTCTATAATTACCAGGATCCTCCTTTGCACCCTTTTTGTGAATGGGTATCCCATTGGCAGCTTCCAGTCATCCAGAACCTCACCAGTGCCCAGGACTGTTGGTAAATGATGGAGAGTGGCTTTGCAAGCTCATTTGCCAGCTCCCTCATTACCCTGGGGTGGATCCCGTCTGGTCCCATAGATTTATGAACATCCAAGCACTTCATGAGTTCTTTGACTGCCTCCTCTTGGATAATGGGGGCACCATTCTGCTCCCTGACACCATCAACCACTCCAAGCGGGCAGGTGTCTTGAGGGCAGGTCATCTTCCCACTAAAAACTGAGGCAAAGTAGGCATTAAGCACTTCTGCCTTCTCCTCATCTGCAGATACCAAGTTCCCTCCCTTGTCCAACAAAGAACAAAGGCTGGTCCTACCCTCCCTTCTAGCATTAATGTATTTGTAAAAACATTTTTTATTATCCTTTACAGAAGTCGCCACTCTGAGTTAAAAACGAGCTTTGGCCTCCCTTATTTTTTTTCTGCATGCTCCAGCAGCCTTCTTGAATACTTCCTTAGAGACCTGACCCTCCTTCCAATGCTGATACATCCTCTTTTTATTCCTAAGTTCTTCCAAAACCTCCTTGCCCAGCCAGGCTGGACGTTTACCCCGTTGACTGATCTTTTGGCACACAGGGACAGTCTGTTCCTGTGCCCTCAAGATCTCTGTTTTGAGGCATGCCCACCTTTCCTGAGCTCCTTTGTTTTTAAGGGCTGTTTCCCAAGGGACACTCTGAATAAGTCTCCTAAACAGGCCAAAGTCTGCCCTCTGGAAGTTCAGTGTAAGAGTCTTACTGGTGCTCCTCCTGACTTCACCAAATATTGAGAACTTTATTATTTCATGATCACTCTGCCCCAAGCGACCTCCAACCACCACATCTCCCACCAGCCCATCTCTATTTGCAAACAGCAGATCTAACACAGCCCCTCCCCTGGTGGGCTCACCCACCAGCTGCGACAGAAAGTTGTCCTCCATACATTCTAAGAATTTCCTGGACTGCCTCTTTACTGCTGTATTAAGTTCCCAGCAGATGTCTGGTAGGTTGAAGTCATCCACAAGAACAAGGGCTGATGATCTTGAAACATTACCTAGCTGCTTATAGAATAAGTCATCTACCTCTTCTTCCTGGTCGGGTGGGCGATATCAGACTCCCAGCAGGGTGTCAGCCTTGTTGGCCTTCCCCTTAATTCTTACCCATAGACATTCAACTCCATCTTCCTTAGTTTCAATTCCTACAGCATCGAAAGTCGGCTTAATATAAAGGGCCACCCCTCCTCCTCTTCTTCCTTTCCTGTCTCTTCTGAAGAGCTTGTATCCATCCAGTGCAGTACGCCAGCTGTGTGAGTCATCCCACCACGTTTCTGTGATGGCAGCTACATCAAAGCTCTGCAGTTGCACCATGGCCTCCAGCTCTTCTTGTTTGTTGCCCAAGCTGTGTGCATTGGTATACACGCACCTCAGCTGGGCTACTGACTTCACCCCTACCTTAGCCTTGCAACCCTTGGGCCTGCTTCCAGATAGCTCAGCTGCTTCCCCTTCCCCCTCCAAACCTAGTTTAAAGCCCTCTCAATGAGGTCTGCCAGTTCATGAGCTAAAAACCTTTTGCCCTTAACAGAGAGATGTAGCCCATCTGGTTCCAGCAGAGCAGATGCTGTAAAAGCTTCCCCATGATCAAAGAATCCAAAATTTTGCCGATGACACCAACCCTTAAGCCACTTGTTGATGATGCGGATTCTCCTGTTTCTTTCATCCTTTTCCTCCACCACCAAAGGAACTGAGGAGAACACTCACTACCTGTGCTCCTGCCCTATCAATTACCTCACCCAGTACCCTGAAGTCCTTTCTCATTGCCTTGACACTCCTCTTTTCAATCTCATCACTGCCAGCCTGGAGTCTCAGCAGTGGGTAATAATCAGAGGGCTGAATCAGCCCAGGAAGTCTCTCAGTGATATTTTGTACCTGGGACCCAGGGAGGCAACAGACCTCCCTGTGGGATGGGTCTGGTCAACATCTGGGGCCCTCAGTTCCCTTCAGAAGGGAATCACCTACTACGATTACCCTTCTTTTCTTCTTGATGTTAGAGGTAGTGATCCATCTTACAGATGAATCATAACTGGGGGGTTCACTGGGCAGACAATTTTCTCCTAAATCATCTAGTTGGGTCTCTAGATCCAGGACCTCATACCTATTCTGAAGTGGTACCTGGCTGGATGATGGGGATGGGTAGGAGTTTCTGTTATTACCTCCCCGAGTGGGGACCCATTTCCACTCCTCTTCATCTACCGGGTGCCCTTCTATTGCCTGAGAGTGGGAGGCATACAAGTCCTCAGTCTCTCGGTCAGAGACCTCCCTTAAAGATGGAAGGGCTGAGCTCCACCAGTCTATTTCCCTTTCACTTTCCCTGATACTCCTTAACCTTTCAACTTCCTCCCTAAGCTCAGTCACCAGTGAAAGGAGGTCGTTCACTTGTTCACAGCGCAGGCAGGTCTCCTCCACAACACTCCCTGAAGCCACCGATAAGCTCAAGCACTCTGGGCACGGATGGGTCTGTACAGACACATCCTTTTTGGAGGGCTCGACTTGGTCACTCACACTTATACCAGCCACGGTTTTTGGCCGTGTGGAAACCATTACTAACAGACACCTCAGACACAACCGGGCAGCAGTAACACCTCAGGGAACACAGAGGACTCTTTACTACAGGGGGGTCCTGTCACATCTCAGGGATCTGGAGGGTCCCCATGTCACCAGGACCTCCCCACTGGGTCACACCCGGCGCTTCAGTGGTCCCCAGAACCCACACGGTTTCGCCCACACTGGGATGCTCTGGGATATCCCCAGAGCAGGGGACAGGCTCTGCTCACACCAGGAGCTGACCCATGGAGCGGAGCCCACCCAGAGCCCTCGAGGTCCCTGCAGGTGCCAGGCTGGGGACAACCAAACCTCCCCCTTACAATCTGAAACGTTCATGGTGGGGCTGAGCCCACTGCCAGGTCTGTCACACGCGTAGGTGCCACTCAGGGTGACAATGAGGTGGTCACGTCCCTGTTGCCATCAGCACTGCCCATCCTTGCACCAGGTGGTGGCACCAGCTCTCCCCGAGCCCTGGCATGTCAGTGTCACCCGGTCCCACTGCACTGGCGGCGTCCAGGGGGGCTCCACGAGGAGCTGGATGGTCTGGGCACCTGCTGGTGACAGGGGACACCAGCCTGCCAGGGCCAGCACAGGGCTGGGGACACCGCGGTGGGGACATGGCATTGGCTGAGGACTCACCAGCGAGGCCGAGGGTCTGTGCTGAAAGGGAGAAGGGACAGGGCTGGGAGGGGGTGGCACTGCAGGAACAGTGGCACAGGGGCACGGGGTGTGGGGCTGTCACGAAAGGTCTCTATGGGGGCACTGGTGTGGCACATGGGTCTCAAGGACAGGGACACAGCAGCCAAGACATGCTCAGGCATGGGGACCCTGTGCTGGCACAGGTCACCCCCACCAGCCCCACAGCCACGGCCCCATGGCCCAGTGCCCATAGTCCCATTCCCATGGCACCTGTCCCCATGGCCCAAGGACATGGTACTTGTCTCCTTGTCCCTGTTCCTGCATCCCTGCATCCCTGTCCCTGTCCCTGCTGCTGCCCCAGCCCCAAAGTTCCTTCTGCCACATCCTTGTCCCCACATTTCCATCCCCCTGTCCCTGTCCCCCCATCCCATTTCCACTCTCCCTCTCCTCTGTTCCTGTCCCCACGGTCACCCCACAACTCTGGTCACACTGGGCTCCATGCCCTGCTGGCCTTGGGGACCTCAGGGGACTCAGTAGCCCCCCTGTGCACCCTCCCTTCCCTATCCCCAGGGTGTCAGGCCCGTGCCCAGAGCACTCACCCCACAGGAGCAGTGCCACCTTCCCGGCCATCCCAGTGTCCCCAGCCATGTGGACTGGCTGTCACTCGCTGCTGTGGCCACCGCTCCCCTGGCTGGCGGCTCTTGGGATGAAGGGGAAGGAAGCGAGGTCACGTCTGTCCCCACGTGGAGGTGGCCCTTGGTGGGGGCAGGGTGGCCACAAGCTGGGTACAGGCTGGGGACATGATGGGATAGTCTGGGGACATGGTGGGGGATGGTGTTTTAAGGAGTTGGGGGCTCATGGGATGTGGGGAACCAAGGATGGGTGACCAGGAGAATGGGGCTCCAGGGGAATTGGGGTCTCCATGCCTGGGTGGGTTCAGGGATAGGGGTGCTGTGGAAACATGGTCCCAAGGGATTTGGGGTCATGGCATGTGGGTGCCAGGGTTGGGGGTGCAGGGGGTAAAAGGGGACCCTCGGGAATAGGGATTCTGGGGGAAGAAGCAGCCCATAGGATGGGATCAAGGCAATGGTGGTCCTGGGCAATGGCAGTCCTGGGATGGGAGTCCCCAGGGAGGAGAGACCAAAGCAATGGGGGTCCCAGGGGAATGGGGATGCCAGGGATGGGCAGTGGCTGGATGGGCATGGGGGTCACAGCTCCTTCCCTGGCTGCCTCAGATTTTGGGGTGACTCAGGGCCCAGCACAGCACCCCCCTGGGGAACCCCAGGGCTGTCCTGGGATGCTCTGGGTCTCTGCCCCACACACCCCTGGGTCAGGTTCCCCCATTTCCTGGCTCAGCCATCCCAGGCAACACTTGATGCCCAATTGGTTGAGACAAAATTATACATCCATAGAATAAAAGCAAAAATCTTTCCCATGCCAATTTTTCCTCAATAAAGGACCTACTGAGCAAGAATCAAACTGAAAAGGTATAAAATGCTCTGGTTTATAGAATGCTTTTAACAGTTGCTCTCCCAACAAGTTTCTCACAATGAAAATACAAACAAATCCCAAAGAAATGAGACTTTTTTGTTCCCTTTAGAGTTCCCTTTGTGCATCCCACAGCAGCGTTTGCTTGTGGATAACACAAAGTGTGGAATCTCCCTGCGTGTCCAACAGCTCCATGGGATTGTTCCCTGCCTGCTGGGCAGCAACCCAGCCCCTAAGGAAGCCTTTTCTTGGGCCATCTGTAGGAACTCTCCCCATTTTGCTCATTCCCACCCTGAAACTTGACTGACTTCTCATGGAGGAAGGGGAGAAGCCCTGTCCATCCTTGGGACAGTGCACAGCAATCTGTGGAAATGCCCGTGTGTGCCTCAGGGTCTGATTCCCTGCTAAATCCACTCCAGGCTGCCCTGAATTCCCTTGCCTGGGCACTCCTGCTGTGACACCCCTGTTCCCCAGCCCCTCGTGTGCAGCCCCTGCTCAATATTTCCACACTTTTCCCTCTCTTCTGGTGTGCACATCCAGAACCCAAACCTTCTTTCCATGAGGTTCCAAAGGGCTGCAGGTTTTGCTCATGAAGAAGGGTCCAGGTCAGGTTGTTGAGCAGCTTGTTGTCTTTGCAGTAGTTTTGTGGTTTTCTCAGTCCCTTGGGCAAAGGGACAAAATGATCAATTGCTGCATTTCTGGGCTGGTTCCCTCCCAGCTGCCCCTGCAGGGTGGGTTTCCAGCCAGCCCTGCTCTGAAAACCATCAAAGGCCCTCACAGAGCCACTGCTTGGGCTCCCTTTGGGGTTTGTGCTTCTTGCAGGGCTGAGCAAACCACAGGCAGGCCTTTTCCCCCACAGAATTCTCACCTCTGCAGCAGCTCTAAAGCTGCCAGAATCAAAGCCAAGGGGGCAGGGGGGACCCTGAGGTCCTGGCTGCCACCTGGGGCTGGCCAGAGCAGGGCTGGGCAATGGCCATCCCTGTGCAGTGGGGCTGGGCCATGGCTGGGCCCCACCCTTGGACTGACAGGGGTCCCCAGGATGTGCCACCCCTGGGAAAGGCTCCCGGCCAGGAATGTGCAGGGACATTTCTGGAACTGCCACCCTCTGGTAAAGGTTCCCCCATGCCAGGATGTGTCACCCCCTGGGACAGGATCCTCCTCAGACAGGAGCCCCCTGGATGTGCCCCCCAGGACAGAACTGCCTCCCTTTCCCATCTGAAAGTGAGCACAAACAGCCTCTTCCTTCTTGTCCAGGAAAAAGAGAGTGAAAATATTGAGGGGGCACAGCCCAACACCTCCATCCCCCACAGCCTCCCCACCCTTCCCTGCACCTCCTGCTCCCCATTTTCCCATTCCCCTTGGTCCCCCCAACCCCTTTCCCTGCTCAGGTGCTCCCTGGGATTGCTGAGCCGGGAACCGGTGGTGAGGGGAAATGGTACAGAAGTGAGGAAAAGAAGGAAAAAGATAAATAAAGAGAGGAGAAATCAAGGGCAGGGGAGGGCACAGAAGCAGAGGACCCCCATGTGATGCCTGCACAGGAAATGAGCACCCCATGGGGCCTTTGCTGTTCACTGGGTCACCCCAAAATCTGAGGCACCCAGGAAAGGAGATGAGATGCCTGTGCCTATCCAGACACTGCCCATCCCTGGTACCCCCGTTCCACTGGGAACCCAACCATGGGAGCCCCATTCCTTATATCCCTCCATCCCTGTGACCCCCATCCCAGTACTGCCATTCCCCAGGATCTCCATGGCCCAGCACGCCATTCCCAAGGAACCTTCTCCTGTTCATTCCATCTCCTGAAATGTCCCTTTCCCCAGGACCTTTATTCTCCCAGGACTCCCCATTCCCCTGGCACTCTCATCCCCAGGACCCCCATCTCCTGACCCCAAATCCCTGGAGCCCACATTCCTCTAGGCCTCCCATCTCTGAGTCCCCCAGGCCCTGGGGACCCCCATTCCATGGCACCCCCATCCCAGTGACTCCCCCTCCTCAGCACCCCCATTTGCCAGGGACCCCATTCCTGGGATCCCCCCATTTACCTGGACACTCATCCCTAGCTTCCCAAACCCCCAGAGCCCCCCACTCCTTGGAACCCCATGTCCCACCTTGTCCCACCCACCCTTGTCCCCTTCCTGTGCCCAGCTTGTGGCCACCCTGCCCCCACCAAGGGCCACCTCCACGTGGGGACAGGCGTGACCTCGCTTCCTTCCCCTTCATCCGAGGAGCCACCAGCCAGGGGAGGGGTGGCCACAGCAGCGAGTGACAGCCAGTCCACATGGCTGGGGACACCGGGGTGGCCGGGAAGGTGGCCCTGCTCCTGTGGGGTGAGTGCCCTGGGCACGGGCCTGACACCCTGGGGATAGGGAGGGGAGGGTGCACAGGGGGGCTGCTGGGTCCCCCGAGGTCCCCAATGCCAGCAGAGCCAGTCCGTGTTACCCACAGTGGACCTTGGTGTGACTGTGACTGATGTAGGGTGGCTCTGGGGACAGGAGCAGGGTGTAGGAATTTGGGGATGGGATTTGGAGACAGGAATGTGGGACTGGCACCTTTGGGCTCAGGTAGCTCTGGGGATAGGGACAAGGGAACAGGCATGCAGGGACAGAAGGGGACAAGAACCGTGAGGATGTGGCCATGGGGATGGGATCATGGGGATGGGATCATGATCTGGTGGGGGTGACCTGGGCCAGCATGGGCTGTGTCCGTGGTGTCCTTGTGCCTGGGGTGTCCACAGTGTCCCCATGTTCTGCCTCAGCCCAGGGTGGCTTTGGTGTCCCTGTTCCCAAGGCGGCCGTGCCTCAGGGATATGGTGCACGGGTGGCTGTGACACAGACATGTCTCCCTGCCTCGCCAAATCTTTTGGGGACCACCCCCATGCACTTTCCTACAAGAACTGCTGTCCCCATGGGGACAGTTCTGGACAGCCCCCACACCCTGTACCCCGTGGGCCTCTGTCCCCTCAGTGCCACCCCCTCCCAGCCCTGTCCCTTCTTCCTTCCAGCCCAGACCCTCGGCCTCGCTGGTGAGTCCTCGGGGGATGCCACGTCCCTACCCCGCTGTCCCCACCCCACACTGGCACTGGCAGTCTGGTCTGACTGTCACCCGCAGTCTGACTGTCACCCGCAGGCACCCAGACCACCCAGATCCTTGTGGAACCCCCCTGGAGGCCACCAGTGCTGTGGGACCGGGTGACACTGACCTGCCAGGGCTTGGGGACCGCCGGTGCCACCACCTG
Organism: Serinus canaria; assembly: GCF_022539315.1. NCBI lineage: Eukaryota > Metazoa > Chordata > Aves > Passeriformes > Fringillidae > Serinus > Serinus canaria. The sequence continues at coordinate 2,874,545 of NC_066338.1, forward strand.
GTACAAGGACGGGCAGCGCTGGTGGCAGGAGAGACACGACCGCCTCAATGTCACAGAGAGTGGCATCTACACATGTGACAGACCTGGCAGTGGGCTCAGCCCCCCTGTGACAGTCTTAGATGGTGAGGGGGGATTTTAAATGATCTGGGAGGCCCCTGACAGGTCTGGGTGGGCTCCACTCCGTGGGTGGCTTCACACCCCTTGTGTGGCAGGAGCCTGTGCCCTGCACACAGGGACATCCCAGTGCATCCCAGTGCACCCAGATGTCCCCAGTGCCATGGGGACCCACCTCTGACCAATCTGGAGCCCCTCAGTAAGATGGGACCCTCCTGTCCCACAGATGATCTGGTGCTGCAGGTGCCAGCACGGGCGCTGCTGGAGGGGGACACGGTGACACTGCGCTGCCGGGGCCGGTGGAACAGCCCGGTCACCAAGGTGCGATTTTTCAAGGATGAGAATAATCTGACGAGGTCCCTGAATGCGACCGAGCTGTCCCTGTCCCCCCTCCAGCTGAACCACAGTGGCAGCTACCGCTGCAAGGGCTGGGTGAGGTCCTGGCCGTCAGGCTCAGCAGCAGTGACAGTGACAGTGCACGGTGAGCACCCCCACGGCTGGAACTCCCATCTCCTGACAGCCCCAAAGCCACTTCCCAGTGCACTCTGAGTCACAGTCCTCACCTCCCCTCTCCTTCCCTGAACTCTTTCCGGTGCCAGTGCTGGAGGGTCACCAAAGCCCACCACGGGGTCCCCCCTGACTCTCAGTTGCCTCAGCACCCCCAGCCCCCTGCAGCTCCAAGCCTCTCTCCTGCACTCCCCCTCCTGTTCTACCGGGACAGGCAGGTGGTGGGGGGCCCGCAGGGGTCCCTGCAGCTGCTGGCGCCTGCCGTGGGGGTCTCCCACTCAGGGAATTACAGCTGCCAGGTGTGCTCCGAGGAGGGTAGGGCTGTGCAGAAGAGCAGCACCTGGCTCTGTGTCATGGTATGCAGTGAGTGTGGGGATGGGCACGGGGAGCCCCCATTGCCTCCTCTGCTCCCCTGCCTGGGGACCTCCATGTCCCCCTGACACATTTCTTGGGTCTCCTCTCCTCTGCCCTGTGTCCCCTCACCCCTCTCTGGTGTGACCCCATCCCCGAAATTCCCCATCACACCCATCCCCCCTGTCCCTATCCCCCACACTGGCTGCCAGCCCCTCCCTGTGGGCTCAGCCCCATCTCTGTCCCCACAGTGCCTGTGGCCAATGCCACCATCACCCCTGGTCCCCTGTCACACCAGGTGCAGGCAGGTGACCCTGTGACCCTGCACTGCTTAGTGCAGGTGGGCTCAGCCCCTGTCACCTTCACCTGGCTGCACAACGGGCAGGAGGTGGCTCGGGGTCCCCTTCTGGAGTTCAGGGCCACCACTGTGGGACATTCAGGCACCTACCAGTGCATGGCCACCAACCAGGCAGACGAGCATCACGTGTTCCGGGCACTCAGCCCAGAGCTGGCCCTGGAGGTGACACCGCGGGACACAGGGACACACAGAGACACAGGTGGGGTCACACAGGGTCACCAGGGACTGCAGGACCCCTGGGGTGATGGTTGACCCTGATGTGTCAGGGTCCCTGTGTCTCTGTTTCTTGCAGTGGCTGCAGGGGTCGGTGGGGCCCTTTTGTTCCTGCTCCTGCTCGTGGGTGTCATTGTGGCCTGGCACCGGTGGCACTGTGTGGGTGGGTGACAATGGGGGGATGGGGATCCCAGGGAGCTGTAGAGGCTCCCAGAATTGGGGAGCCATATAGTGGCTTTTACACCCCTAGAACTGTGACCTTGTCTGGGGGTCCTGTAGGGTTTGGGGTGGTGCTGGAGGGTCCTGCAGGGATGTTGAGGGTTCCTTCAGTGGCCCTGGGGGCTTCTGGGAGGTCTCTGTCCCTGCTGGGCTTTGGATCCTTGAGGCTGAGTTGGTTGAGGTCACTGGGGAGGTTCATGAATTCTGGGAGACTTCAGCAATGCTTCGAGATCTTGTGGGAATTGAGGGTCCCGTGGGGGTTCAGGAATCCTGAGAGGGGTCTGGGCCCTGGGACCCCACAGTCACCCCTCTCCTCTTTCCTCTGCAGCTGCCAGGAAGAATCAGGAAAGGTGAGTGGGGGGCTCAAACCACATTCTCCCCTTTTACCCCAACCCCCAAGACCTCCCATTCCCTCCCCCACATCCCCTTTATTCCCTCAGGGCCCCCCCAGATCCCCCGGCCCCCCCAGAGGAGGGGGAGGTGCTGTACACCCACGTCGTGGTCACCAGGCGGGCAGCAGGTGAGTATGGAGGGGACACACTCAGAGGGACATGTCACCCACGAGTGTCACCCCACCCAGATCCCACAGCCCGTGTCTCTCACAGTGTCCCCCCGTGCCACCACACTCCAGGATCCCCAGGTGACCCACATGGAACTGCGGGGACCCCAGGGGCAACTGCGGGAACCTGGTGACATCTACGGGAATGTTCTGTGACACACGGGGGAACTGGGGGGCACTGGGGGTCCCCACCCATGGACACCCACTCGTGTGTGTGCTGCCACCAAAACTGCCCCTCTTCCTCCCTGTGGAGGCACAAGGATCCCAAAGGGCTGAGAGAAGAACAATTTCCTGAAATAGCAACGAGAGAGAACAAAACCAACAGCAACAAGGTTCAGAGTCCAAATTGTCACAAAAAGGAACAATTTCCAGGGAAAGCCCCCAAAAAGGAACAAACCTTGGATGTTTCCCCCAGCATGTTTCCCCCACCAAAGGAACCTGGCAAGACCCTGGACCTTTCTTGCTCTGATGGCCAAAGTGGCCTTCAGGAGGCTCTGGATTCTCTTCTCTCATGTCCCAAACCCCTCCTCTGCCGTGTTCCCCACACGAGGATGTCACAAAGGCCCTGTGGGGATTCCAGAGCCTCCCCCTTTTCCAGGGCAGTTGGGATCAGGCCATGGAACAGGGTGGGGTGCCAGAGACAGGAAAAGTTTGATGTCTGGAGACATTTTGGAACACCTGTGTGTGGCAAGGGTGGGTCAGGCCTTGCTTTTGGTGAGACAGGGCCCCGTCTGTCCATCAGTCTGTCAGCCGTGGCACACTGGGGACAGTGTGATGCTCTGCCAAGCCAGCTCCTGAGTGGCCGGGTGACCAGAAGTGCCAGCTGGGGAGAGGGCCCTTGGTGGCCCGACTGGCTTAAAGGGCAGACCCTGTCTCCTCTTGGGGTATCTGTCCCATCCACACTGGAACTCAGAATCTGGCAACCCATTTAAATGAGAAATATCTGCCAAAGAAAGTGGGAACTTTCCTGGAATGGAAAGAAGACCCATGCCTAAAACTTTTTTCATTTCAAAGATTATGGGGCTTTCAGGCAGAAGTGTAGGAAAAGGAATAACAGCTTTTTACATGGAAATTTATAAACCAGAACAGAACAAACAACACAAAACCAGAACTTTCCCTTCTGCTCAGCGCTGTTGGGTTTTCTGGCAGTTATAACCATGGCCAGCAGGGGGCGCTGCAGGGAGCACTCCCGGCCAGCAGGGGGCGCTGCAGGGAGCACTCCCGGCCAGCAGGGGGCGCTGCAGGGAGCACTCCCGGCCAGCAGGGGGCGCCCCGGTCGAGCTCCATCCCCTCAGGGGCCATGGCGGCCTTGGACAGAAGGAAGGAGGGGAAATCGCTCCTTTTGCAAACTCACGGGCGCTAATCGGCCCCGGTACCACCACTGGCAGCAGGCAGAAGCCGCCAAGGCAGCAGGTTGGATCCCAGTGCCCAGTGGCAGCATAGCAGTGTCCTGGGGCCAGGCACATTCCTTAGGGAATACCCATGACCACTGTCCATGATCCCGAATGGAAGGAAGGCAGCACCTGACCCCAGGCAGGTCTCAGGTCCACAACAGCCCCTCTGGTGGCTTTACACCACAATTCCGGCAAAGCCTCAGCCTTTCACTCAGGTGAGGAGCACAGGGATGGAGCAGCTTTGGGGACACCTGGAATCCAGACAGGGTCACTCCCCAGAGCTCCACCACAGCCACAGGGCAGAGCCACTGCTAGATATTGCTGGACTTTTCCCTCTTATTTGACAGCTACAGCCTGAGCCCAAACATTCTTTCCATGAGGTTACAGAAAGCTTCAGGTTTTGTCCGAGAAGCAGGGTCCAGGTCAGGTTAGTGAGGAGATTGGTGTGGGATTTGCAGTAATCCTGGAGGTCTCTCAGTCCCTTCCCTAGAGGAACAAATGATCAATTGCTGCATTTCCGGACTGGTTCCCTCCGACCTGCCCCTGCAGGGCGGGTTTCCAGCCAGCCCTGCTCTGAAAACCATCAAAGGCCCTCGCAGAGCCACTGCTTGGGCTCCCTTTGGGCTTTGTGCTTCTTGCAGGGCTGAGCAAACCACAGGCAGGCCTTTTCCCCCACAGAATTCTCACCTCTGCAGCAGCTCTAAAGCTGCCAGAATCAAAGCCAAGGGGGTGGGGGAGACCCTGAGGTCCTGGCTGCCACCTGGGGCTGGCCAGAGCAGGGCTGGGCAATGGCCATCCCTGTGCAGTGGGGCTGGGCCATGGCTGGGCCCCACCCTTGGAGGGCCACTGGCTTCAAAGGAGAGGAGTTTGGGAGCTCCCTCCTGCCCTGGGCTCCATTCCCGAGCTGCTCTTGTGGGCTCAGATCCTGCAGGGGATGAGCAAGAAGAGAGAAGTCTGAAACCTCCCGGAGCTGCCACACAAGACAGAACCCCTTGGCCAGCATGTGTCAGGATCCCCCCAGGACAGGAGCACCCTGGATGTGCCCCCCAGGAAAGAACCCATCCCCCGTGTGACAAAGGTGTCAAATGGCCTCTTCCTTCTGCTGCAGGAGAGACAATATGAAAGTGTTGGGGAGGCACAGCCAGACACCCCTATCCTGCACAGCCTCCCCAGCCCTCCCTGCAGACCCCTCAGCCCTGCTTCCCCCACCCTGGGCTTCCCCCTGTCTCTGTCCCTCTGGGAGCCTCTCAGGAAGCCCCGGCCAGGCCCGAGTCGGCAGCACCGGGGGGGCAACCCCGACACGGCCGACTGCGGGGGACACTCTCTCTCGTGCCCCGAGGGAGCTGAGGGCAGGGAGGCCAGTCACCTTTGCAGCAGAGGAGACACCAGAGACATCGGTGGAAGATAAAGGGCCGACTCTTAGCAGGGGTTAATCCAAGGTTTTATTCAGGAGCCTGGGGAGCTCCTACACCTCAGGGGGCCTCCTACTGAGAGCCCGGGAGATGTGCCAAGGTTACATTTAAAGGGAGCTGGAAACCAAAAGTAGATAACATTTTACTAACCAATAAATTAGCCTAAGGGATTTGCACTAAGGAATAGACATTTAGGACAGCAGATAGGGCAAGTCTAGGGGGGCCGACCCCTGGCCTCTGGCAAATCACTCAATGTCTTGGACCAAAGCTTCTAGATGGAGGGGATGGGATGCTGAGTGATGGACAGAGAGCCAGGGTGGGGATTTGGGGATGATCTCATCAAGGGAGAGGGATTACATAGGTAAAGGAAAGGGGGCACAATCTGGGATAAATTATTTGGGAAAAATACAGGGATACAAAAACCAAACTACTTCAAAGTATTACAAAGTATAAAATCACACTACAACACAGGACCATCTCCTACTCAGGATGTGCTGCTCAGGTGTTTTTCTTTCTCTTCTTTATGTCAGCAGTTTCCCCTCCTGACCATCATGTGCTATGACCACTATGCATCCATCTGCAAACCCCTGCACTACGGGACCCTCCTGGGCAGCAGAGCTTGTGCCCACATGGCAGCAGCTGCCTGGGCCAGTGGCTTTCTCAATGCTCTGCTGCACACAGCCAATACATTTTCCCTGCCCCTGTGTCATGGCAATGCCCTGGGCCAGTTCTTCTGTGAAATCCCACACATCCTCAAGTTCTCCTGCTCCAAATCCTACCTCACGGAAGTTGGACTTCTTCCTGTAAGGGTTTGTTCAGTCTGGCTCTTTTGTGTTCATTGTTTTCTCCTATGTGCAGATCTTCAGGGCCATGCTGAGGATCCCCTCTGAGCAGGGATGGCACAAAGCCTTTTCCACCTGCCTCCCTCACCTGGCCGTGGTCTCCCTGTTTATCAGCACTGCAGCATTTGCTCATCTGAAACCCTCCTCCATCTCCTCCCCATCCCTGGATCTGGCCCTGTCAGTTCTGTACTTGGTGGTGACTCCAGCCCTGAACCCCCTCATCTACAGCCTGAGGAACCAGGAGCTCAAGGATGCCCTGGGGAAAATGATGACTGGATGATTTCTGAAGCAACAATTTCCCATTTTCTTCTGCATAGCTTTTGGAATGGAACTCATGAAAGGCCCAACAGGCCTTCCCAGGTCTTTGGTAATGTTCAGTGAGTTTTTCTCTCATAAAAATATCCTCAATGAAACTTTTAATCCCCCCATCAAATTCACTGTTCACCTCTTGATCTTGACCCAGAAGCTCTGTAAACCAGGGTTTGTGCTGTCACTGCATTTGAAGAAAATAAACTACCTTGCAGTGCCTGTTTTATCTGGGATCCCAGCTCAGAGACCTGCATGAAGTTAGAGGGGAGAAGGGGAAAAGAGTCCCAGCAGAGCAGCACTGCCAGGGAGCAGCAGGGGTTGGTCCTTTCAGAGCTGCCCTGCCCAACTCCAGCCTCTCCTTTCCAGCCCTGCTGTGGCTGTAAGGCCGGAGTGCTCTGGCAGCTTGGTCACTGTCCTGCTGCGTGTCCCTGCTGTGGCCACAGGCAGGGACAGGCCATGGGCACTGCTGGGACACAGCTGGGCTCCAGCACAGCAGCTCCATCAGCCAAGGGCATCTCCTGAGGGCAGGGCAGGGAGGCTTTGCTCTCCTCCAGAGCTGCTGTCATCAGTGTGCCCCAGGAATGCCCTGGCACAGCAAAGCCCAGTGCCTGGGGCAGAGGGGAGTGTGCAGGGGGGGCTCACAGCAGTGTCCTGGCACAGCCAGAGCTCCTGGCATGGACCTGAGGGAGCAGCAGAGCAGGGCCTGGGCTGTGTCTTTGTTCTGGGGACAGCCTGGGAAGGTGCCCCAGGGCAATTGTCCCACACCAGCCCCTGCAACCACCATTGCCAGCACTGGCCTCTCCCCACCTGCAGGAGGTTGTTGGTCCCTGCACGGAGGGACACCAAGTGACCAGGCCAGCTGGCCATGTTTGCTCTGTCCTGAGGAGATCTCAGCAGTGCATGGTGTGTGTGGGGGGAGATGAACCCCAGTGAGCACAAACACCATCAGCAGCACCTGGGGGTGGCACAATTCCAGTGGCACAAACAGTGCCTTGAGGCCACTTCACTCTGAGAGTAAAGTCCTCTGGGAAACCACCGGAATTCTTTGCTGGGTTTTGGTGAGGATTGCATGGAGAGAAATAACCCAAGTAGGGAAACTCCAGGAAAAATGCTCAGGGCAGCCATGAACTGCACAGAGAGACACTGAATAGAGTGAGGGTCTTTGGCGAGAAATCAGAGCTGCCTCCCTTCTGAACCACCCCGAGGAGCTGGACAGGGCTGTGCTGTGTTCTGGGCACTGACCTGGAACTGAGGGATGTGGAAAAGGCCTTTGTTGTCAGGGCTGTTGAGAAGGCTGGGCAGTGTCACTGTGGGACCTCTCTCAGACCCCTTGGAAAGGCCAGAGCCAGCCCAGAGGGTCCTGGGCACTTGGGAAGGGCAGACATGGAACCAGTCTGCAAACAGGGCAGGGAGGGGGACTGGGAGAGTCACAGCCTGGTCAGGCTCAGCACGGAAGGGGATGTGGCAAATCCTCCTGCAGCCATTCCAGGCACTGGCAGGACAGGGCAGGGACTGCAGAACCCACAGTGGGAGGGAAAAGAAGGGGATGTTGTGTGCCCAGACTTCAGCTAGGCCAGGGACAGGGTCTGCTGTGATCTCCTCAGAGCCAGACTGGAGAGAGCTGGGCTAAAGGAGTGGAACGTGGGGTGGGTGGGAATTTGGCTGAACAATGAGGTGTAGCAGTATGATGTCACAGTTTGTCTCAGGTATCCCTGTCCTTTCCCAGGTGTCAATCACTTCCCCCTCTCCCTGCCCTGACCCCTGCTGGGTGCTGTCTGTCAATCCTGGCATTCCAGAGGGGCATCAAGTGATTGGCTGAATTAAAAAGATGCCCTGCAACCCTGGGGGTCCATTGTCCCACCCAGGTGTCCCTTGCACCTGAGACCTGCCCACCCTGTACCTGGTTGGTGGGTTCCTTACCCCTCCCATCCCTCTCTCCCGGGGGTTTAAAGACCCGGCAACCATGCGGTTCAGGATTCTGTCAGTGGTTGTTATGGGATTCAGAAGACTGCCATCTGAAGAAACTCTGGATCTAAACTCTGGCAGAATCCACTCCTTTCTTCACCACGCCTTAAAGCATCTCTACAGAAGGTAAACCAGGGCTTGTGCATGTCTGAAATTGTCCCCAGTGCCAGCTGCAGCATCCAGCTTAGCCAGAGGGGTCTCTGAGGTGAAACCACCCCAGTGCCGCCTTTCAGCCAAGCAGCGAAGGCTAGACAAGCCCGGGCAAGCCCCATCCGGACATATATTGGAATTTATTTCAATGAGTGTCAAATGTCATCCGTGGTACAGAGTCCTCTGGGCAGCCACGCCCTGGTGACATCCCACAGTCACCAGCCCTTGACCACCACTGTGGAATATTTATATTGTCTCTACAATGGCATGAAATGCACTTTCAATTCCTTTGTGGATGCTGCAAGATTGCAGGGAGTCTGTGACCAAACTCACCTAGTTAATGGCGACTGCAAAATGTAATTGGGCAAAATGACTAAATTGGAAAAGTTTATCTTGCCATGAGGTGCCAACCAAGCCTTAAGAAAGGGCAGAAAAAAACTTATGCATAGAATAAAGGCATTCAATACAGAAAAAACACAAACCAAATCAACAAAACCTCCAAACACAACAACAACAAAAAAAAAAAAGGCACAGCAAGACCCAATAACAGAAGAAAAATGAATCAGCAGGAAATCTCCTACCAGTAGAAAATGTTTGACCACGTTGTGGCAGGAGAAGATTCTGTATGTGTAGGTGCTGTTTTGAAAGAAAAATGTCTCAAAAAAGTAATTAATGCCCCCTTGCCCCCTTCTCCTCTCAGGTGACTGCTGATCATGGTGTGACATGGAATGGAACATCCCTTGGGTCAGTCCAGCCCAGCTGTCCCATCCCTGTTCCCCAGGAACACCTGCCCACCCCAGGCCCATGGGTTGGGGGGTTGCAGACGCCTCATGCAGGGCGAGCACTGAGACAAGGACAGGAGAACAGAACAACATTTACTCTTGCCAAGGACAGCAGAACAGAACAGCACAGCCTTGGAGAAACTGATTAAGGATGTACCTCTGGCAAACAGAAGTGACACAAAGTTCAAGCAGGATGCCAGCTCAGCTCTGCAAGGCTGACAAAACAGAAGTTATGCTGAACAATAATACTGCCCTTACTCAAAAGGGAGTTGAAGAGCAGCCACCTAAAAAGGACACTGGGTGTTGAAGACAGACCCCAAAGAACCATGTAAGGATTTGTGATAAGGGGTGCAACTATGTCAAAGAAACTCAAAGGAAGTGGGGATAACTAATGGATACATAATCAGTGTGTGTGATAGAAACTCTGTTCATTTAATGCTCAGTGCACCCGAATGGAGGAAGGATGGCCCAAGAGACCACCATGCTGTAATAAAGAATACCTGCTTTCAAATACTCAAAACTCTGTTTAGCAGTTTCTATCCTGTGGGTTTCAGTATCAGTGGTGTCCTTGACTCCATTATGCCCCACAGTTTCACAATGGCCCCTTGGTTCCATGAGGCCCTGCTGTATAACTATGGACCCTTGGTTCCATTGGGTTCTGTACTGTCAAAATGGCCTCCTTGGCTCTGCAGTGCCACAATGCTCTCCTTGGTTCCACGAGGCCTTGGAGTGTCACAGCAGCCCCTTGGTTCCATGAACTGCCAGAGTGTCACCCTGGTCTCTTGGATCTGCAGTGTCACAATGGACAATTGGTCACAAGCAGCCCTGCTGTGTCACCATGAATATTTGGTTCCATGGGACCCCACAGTGTCACAACAGCCCCTTGGTTCCACGAGGTTCCACAGCATCACCATGGTCTCCTTGGATCCGCAGTATCTCCATGGACCATTGGTTCCATCTGTCCCTGCTGTGTCACAGTGGTTCCTTGGTTCCATGAAGCCCCACTGTATAGCAATGGAATCTTGGTCCCGTGAGGTTTTGTACTGTCACAATGGTCTCCTTGGTTCTGGACTGTAACAACGGACTGTAGCCATGATATTTTCTGAAAAATCCTTTCCTTAGGATTTTTCCTCTTGAGAAGCTAAGAGGCCTCGGGAAAAAAATTTAAAAAATTATTGTCTGCTTCTGTGGAATGCAACAGGGGGATCTGTGATTGGTGTCATGTGGTTGTTTCTAATTAATGGCCAATCCCAGTCCAGCTGTCCAGACAGTCTCAGTCAGAGACAAGCCTTTGTTATTCATTCCTTTTCTATTCTTAGCTAGCCTTTTGATAAAATCCTTTCTTCTCTTCTTTTAGTATAGTTTTTAACATATTATCTATCATATAATAATAAATCAAGCCTTCTAAAACATGGAGTCATCTTTCTCGTCTCTTCCCTCATCCTCAGACCCCTGCGAACACCGTCTCAAATGGACCCTTGGTTCCACGAGGTTCCATGATGTCACAGTGGTCCCTTGGTTCCATAGAGTGAAAGTGGCTGCTTGGTTCCATAAGGTTAATGTTGACTAGATGATGGGTTTATCTCCAACCATCTTGTTCTGTTTATGCTGAATAATAAGTTTGGCACCTTTAAGACTTGTTCCAGAGAGTGCAGGGGGGAGAGAAGAAGTGTGCAGTTTGTTTTCAAACACTGCACTCACTCCTCCACATTCCTGCTCCTGGACTGTGTTGTCTGCAGATGGACAGACAGCGGGACAGAGCTCTCCTTTGCTTTTAGTTAGTTTAGCTAGCTGAGGCAAAGAAGTTCCCTGGACTGTGGGGTTTTTTTCCATTTTTCCCTTTTCTTTGGACCCCTTTTAACCTGCTCTGGACTGAACACCCAGAGGAGCACTGGCAGCTCACACCTGTGGCCACCGGGCCGGGCCAGGGCCGCGACATTTCCAGCGCCAGAGGGGCTGATAAGAGATTGAGTGAGCTGAGCTGCAACCTGGGGAGGGGATTTTGTCATGTCTTTTAGAGCAGCAAGGGGTTTTACTGTTTAATATTGTTTAGGTTTTATTGTAAAATAAACAGGTTTTTTCCACTTTTCTCCAAGGAGGTATTTTCTCCTGGACCGGTTGGGGAGAGGGGCAACTGGATCTGCTTTCCTAGAGGAGCCCATTTTCCCAAATTTGCCCTGAACCAGGACAGTTCCTCAGTGTCCCAGTGGTTTCCTTGGTTCCATGAGGCTCTGCAGTGTCACAATGCCCCATAGTTTCCAGGAGCTTCTGTCCTATCAGCCATGTCCTTTGTTCCAATGAGACCACACAGTGTCACAACAGCCCCTTGGTTCCATGAAGTTCCAGAGTGTAACATGGTTGCCTTGATTCCAAAAGGTTCCCCAGTGTCACAATGGCCCTTTGGTTCCATGAGGTTCCACAGCATCTCCATGGTCTCCTTGGATCCGCAGTATCTCTACGGACCATTGGGTCCATGTGGCCCTGCTGTGTCACAGTGGTTCCTTGGTTCCATGAAGCCCCATTTACAGTGGGGCCCTGAGAAAATGTTAAAATAGACTCTGAAATGTTAAGCTTTGCGTTGCACCTGCGTAAGTAGTATGATAAATGATATAATTGTTAGATGTGATGATTGTTTATTAATAAATATAATTATTGTAGAATCATAGGAAGAGTCATGAGAAAGTATGTTGGAAAATCTAACGGAGGCTATGCTTGGCTGAAATCTATGTGTACAATAGAACAATATGAGTTTAATAATTAACATGAAAGTTATATAACGGTAGAATATAAAAGCATGTTCATCCCGAACTTATGTCGGAGTCAGATTTGGGTTTGTACCCCTGACACCCAGAGCTCTTCAATAAAAGCACCTGCATATAATCATTTCTTGTGATTATGTGTTCTGAATGCTACCACCACTGTCTAACAATGGAATCTTGGTCCCGTGAGGTTCTGTACTGTCACAATGGTCTCCTTGGTTCTGGACTGTGACAATGGGCCCTTGGTTCCACGAGGTTCCATGATGTCACAATGGGCCCTTGGTTCCACGAGGTTCCATGATGTCACAATGGTCTCCTTGGTTCCACGAGGTTCCATGATGTCACAATGGTCTCCTTGGTTCCATGAGGTTCCATGATGTCACAATGGTCTCCTTGGTTCCACAAGGCCTTGCTGTGTCACAATGGACCCGTGGCTCCATGAGCTTCCATGGTGTCACCATGGTCTCCCATGATCCACATTGTCACAATGGACAATTGGCTCCATGGGCCCTGCTGTGTCACATTAAACCCTCAGTGCCATGAGGTTCTGTGGTGTCACAATGCTCTGCCTGGTTCCACGAGGCCCTGGAGTGTCACAATGGCTGCTTGGTTCCATGAGCTTCCACAGCATCAACAATGGCCTCCTTGTTTCGGCAGTGCCATAATGGACCCTGGTTGTGGTCTGTGGGGAAGGAGAGATGACACAAAATCGGGGTTTCATGCAACAGAGACACTTTATTTGTGTACCCAGCTCTTTCTATAAGATATTTAAAAGACTCTGCGTTCGACTCTGGTTGGCCACAACCAGCCCAGTGACCAACAGCTGCCTGCTTGTGTTCGTATCTGGGACTGGGTCTCTGTAATGCCCTTATGCCCACTGCCCCAATGCCCTTCCTCTTCTTATGAGGCATATGCTGTGATAATTCTACCTTTTTCTGTTTTAAAATATAAAACCTTTGATTAAACTCAATCTTTCTAGCTATTGGTGTGTTCTCTCCATTATTACTATCATGTTTAGGAGCTAGTAAAGTACAATATTACCAGGTGCATGCTGCAGGTTAATTACTTGAAACTTACAACTTATAACTTGACTATTACAAACAAATTAACTTAAAACTATCAGAGGTAACATTAAAGCACATAGGGGTAGTATTTAATGCTTTTAAAATGTCTGATTTTTGAGGTCTAAGTGAAATCACAGGTGAGTCGTTATTCCAGAGGTTTCTAGCTGGTGCAGAGGGGGTTGTTACTCATTTAACACCGACATTTGTGGGAATATGTGCATTCCCCCTCTCTGTTTGTTGAAGGCATGCTTTACCTGTGTTAGTATGTTTGGTTGTGGTTACAGACTTGGTATATTTAGAAACTTACAATTAATTTCAGCAGGAGTTGGTATGAATGTTTTAGCTATGCACAAATTTGAAAGGTAGTAGTTATTTTTAGGTTGAAAATTACTTTACAAACATTGGAAACAGAAGTGGTAAGAAATAAGCACTTGGAAAACTCTGTAACTGAAACTTGTTAATTTAAAGCTGTGGAGTTCATGGAAACTTTTAGGTAATTCTATTTTAAGGACAGTAAGTTTAACAGAAGAGTTTATGCATTTTTAGTGTTATGCTTTAAGATGTGTCTCATCTTAGGGTTAGGGTTTTATGTGAATTGAAGGGGGTTTGCAGCTGATGGAGCTGGGGCTGTGGCAGGAGTGGCGGGAGCGGCACACATTGGGGCCGCCCTCGCGGCACCACAGCCCCACACGCCTCCTCCCCCTGCCTTCGTTGCTGCTTCCAGCCCGTACGGGCTTTTCCTGTGCTCTGATCTCTGGCCCCGGGGTAAGGGAAGGGCACTCGGGACACCCCCTCACCCGCGGTGAGTGCTCACTTTGGGTGCAGTCAGGGTTGGTTCAGAGCGTTGTGTTGGGCTCTGGAGTTTTGGGTCATTGCTGGGGGTGTCAGCACCAGGGAACCGTGGGCTGGGACAGCTCTAGGGCTCAGGGGGTTCTCACTGAAGTCACTGGTTGCTTGGTCTCCCAAATTCCACCTTCCTGGCAGCAGAGATAACTCAGGACAGGACAGATGTCTGGCCTGGGTAATCTCACCAGTTCCTGTAAGGGGGAAGATGCCCTGAGCTCTTGCCTCAGCTGATGAACCGAACAGAGGAGCTCCTCTGTGCCACAGTGGAAGTCCTGCTACAGGAACCCCATGGAGCCAGGGGTCTGCTGTGACAATGTGATGGCTCATGGCACCAAGGGACCATGGTGACACCAATGAACCCCATGGAACCAGGGGTCAGCTGTGACAATGTGATGGCTCATGGAACCATGCGACCATGGTGACACCAGTGAACGTCATGGAACCAAGGGGTCCTTTGTGACACTTTGGAACTACAGAGACCATTGTTGAGTACAGAACCTCATGGAACCAAAAGTTTCATGTGTTTCCAAGTGACAGATCAAGGCCTCAAGGAACCAAAAAGAGCACTGTGGGGGCCCACAGTGGACCCAAATATCCATTGTGACCGTATGGAACCTCATGGAACCAAGGGGTCCTTTGTGGCACTGCAGGGGCTCAGGGAACCAACAAGTCCAAAGGTCTAAAACATTCCTTGTAGGGCTCTGCCTTGGGGAAGGGGAACCTCCTTGGTGGCACCTTGGGCTGGTACACACTTGAGTGTGTCTGTTTTCAGTGGGGAAACTCAGGAGTTTTGGATTATTTAAAAAAAAAAAGAAAGAAAGAAAACAAGAAAACCCTCTTTCCCTGAGTGCAGGCAGCTCTCAGAGCAAAGAAGGTCCTGGGTGAGTGAGCACAGACAGGATGGTGTTGGGGAATGTGGAGCAAGGTTGTCTGTTGGAACCCAAGGCACAGGGAATATTTCTCTGCCTGTCCTGAGAAGTCCTGATCCCCAGGAGAACACTGCTTTTAACCTTCGTCCATGGAGAAAGCTTCCAAGACTTTGAGATGAATTGGAATCTATGAGTGTGTGAAATAGATAGTAGTTTAGTTTATCACAGGGTGAAAATCTTAGAGTTTTGTCTTATTAGTATGGAGGTAGATAGGAGAGAAGATGGAGGATTTTAGGCATTGTCTGATCTCCTTTTTGTTCTTCATCTACTCCATTTTCTGCAGTGTTGGGAGCACTGCGTGATTGTTTCGAAAGAGCCACAATGCAGGTGTTGCATGAATAGGCAAATATTTAGTTATTGGTAGAAAGATAGAAACAGTTAATTGGACAAAATAGTTTTAAAAGACCTTGAATCTGTGTGTCTTGTGACTTTTGGTGCCTTTCTCTTTCTACACTAAGTCTGGTGTGCAGACAGAGTGCTGAACTGCTGATAAGAGAAAAAATAAACAACAACCTGAAGACCAAAAATGTGGCATTCACATTATCTGAAAAATTTCCTTCACCCAGGATTTTTTTCCTGGGAAGCTGAGAAGCCTCAGAGAAAAGGAAAACAATTCTTACCTCATGTGCTTCTCCTGTTTTGCTCATGTGGAATGTGTTTGGAAATTGTTTACCCACAGGTGATTGTTTCATTGGATTCTGGTGTGAGTTGTTTTGACTCTTTGGCCAATAAGGGCCAAGCTGTGCCAGGACTCTGGAAACAGTCACGAGTTTTCATTATAAGCTTTTTAGCATTGAGTAAGTATCCTTTCTATATTCTATAGTATAGTATAGTATAGTATAGTATAGTATCATATCGTATCGTATCGTATCGTTTAATGTAATATAGTATTATAAAATAATAATTTAGCCTTCTGAGAACATGGAGTAAGATGCATCATTCCTGCCTTCTCCAGGTCTCCCTGCAAATACAATACAAAAAACCAAACCAAAGTCCCGTTTGTCTTTCAGTCCTGGCACAGAACTTTTTAGGGATCTCCCCATCAGGGGATCCATGGGGGGTTTTCCACAGTTGTCCACACTGGGTCAGAGCTCAAGGCACAGCTTCTCTGAGCAGGCCATACTTCCAGAGGAGAGACCCTGGATCAATATCAATCACAGAATGCTGCAATCACCTCTGCTCGAAAGAGAGCAGCAATAAAATACACCCTTTAAAATAGGAATTAGAAGCCTTTTAGTATCTTAACATATGATCTGCATGAGGGGATTGAGTTCACCATCAGCAAATTTGCAGATGACACCAAGCTGGGCATGAGTGGGTATCTGCTGGAAGGTAGGAGGGCTCTGCAGAGGGACCTGGACAGGCTGGATCCAGGGAACAAATCCAACAAGGTGAGGTTAAACAAGACCAAGTGCTGGGTCCTGCACTTTGGTCACAGCAACCCCTGCAGGGCTGCAGGCTGGGGACAGAGTGGCTGGACAGTGGCCAGGCAGAAAGGGACCTGGGGGCACTGATGGACAGCAGGGTGGACATGAGCTAGCAGTGTGCCCAGGTGGACAAGAAGGCCAATGGCTCCTGGCCAGGATCAGGAATGGTGTGGCCAGCAGGAGCCGAGCTGCTGTGCTGCCCCTAACCTGCCCCTAGCTCTGCACACAGACAGTGCTGCTGCAGCTCCAGAGAAGGCAACAAAAGGGGAATTGCCAGGAAAGACTTTGCTGGGAGATGCTGTAGGTCACTTAAAACCATTGAGGGCACAGCTCCTCGTGGGCAGTCTGGGGCAACAGCGAAGGTGGAGAAAAACAAAATTAAAAAGGGCACAAGCAAACACATTTCTTTTGGACAATATTAAAAAACTAAGACAAAGGACATAAAAGAACAAATCAAATACATAACCCAAGTGTTATCAAAGACAAAATGTATTACAAGTGACTTGCAGAAACTGGCCAGCAGTTTAGTGTTTCTGAAACCATCCAGTCATCAGTGCCCACACTGCAGCCTTGAGCTCCTGGTTCCTCAGGCTGTAGATGAGGGGGTTCAGGGCTGGAGGCACCACCGAGTACAGAACTGACAGGGCCAGATCCAGGGATGGGGAGGAGATGGAGGGGGGCTTCAGGTAGGCAAACATGGCAGTGCAGACAAAGAGGGAGACCACAGCCATGTGAGGGAGGCAGGTGGAAAAGGCTTTGTGCCGTCCCTGCTCAGAGGGGATCCTCAGCACAGCCCTGAAGATCTGCACATAGGAGAAAACCATGAACACAAAACAGCCAGAAAGTACACAGACACCAACAGCAAGAAGCCCAAGTTCCCTGAGGTAGGATTTGGAGCAGGAGAGCTTGAGGATCTGTGGGATTTCACAGAAGAACTGGCCCAGGGCATTGCCATGGCACAGGGGCAGGGAAAATGTATTGGCTGTGTGCAGCAGAGCATAGAGAAAGCCACTGGCCCAGTCAGCTGCTGCCATGTGGGCACAAGCTCTGCTGCCCAGGAGGGTCCTGTAGTGCAGGGGTTTGCAGATGGACACATAGCGGTCGTAGCACATGACGGTCAGGAGGAAATACTCAGCTGAATTGAAAAAGGAAAAGAAAAACACCTGTGCAGTACACCCTGAGTAGGAGATGGTCCTGGTGTCCCAGAGGGAATTGTGCATGGCTTTGGGGACAGTGGTGCAGATGGAGCCCAGGTCGCTGAGGGCCAGGTTGAGCAGGAAGAAGAACATGGGCGTGTGCAGGTGGTGGCCGCAGGCTACGGCGCTGATGATGAGGCCGTTGCCCAGGAGGGCAGCCAGGGAGATGCCCAGCAAGAGGCAGAAGTGCAGGAGCTGCAGCTGCCGCGTGTCTGCCAGTGCCAGCAGGAGGAAGTGGCTGATGGAGCTGCTGTTGGACATTCCTTAAGTCTGTGCATGGTGGACTGTTGAAAGAAGACATTGACAAAGTGCAACCAATTTCTTTGAATCAATCCTATGTATTTTATTTGGAATCTCAGCAAAATCACTTCTCTTCCTGTGAGTGAAATTTTGCTAGACTATTTTTGATTTTGAGTTTATGCTGCTGAGGTCCTCCCTCATCTTTACCAATTCTCACAGCCTGAACACTGGGGAGACCCAAGGGAAAACAGGGCTCCCTGTGCCCCAATGCAGTCGATGCTAGTCCCAACACAGGAGCCGTTTGCATATTACAGTTCCTCTGTTTCATGGTTCCAGCACTTAAAAATTTCTTGAAAAATAATGTAGACTTTCTGAACTCTATGGTTTAAAAATTATTTTCTCCAAACCCTTTTCTCTTTCCCTGTGCAGCTGGACAGAAAGGAAAACAAAGGGTTGGTCTGGTTCCCTGCTGGCTGGAGTTGTGCCTACTGGGCACTCTCTATCCAAGCCCTGTCCCTGCCAGTGCTGCCAGAGCCCAGCCCAGCCCTGGGGGCTCAGCTCTGCCCTGTAGACCCCTCCCAGCACAGGGCACTGCCCAGGGGCATCTCCCTGGCAGCAGGGCCTTAAGGGCAGGGCAGACAAACAGAGATGCTGCAAGTCAAGGTGCTGCTGCTGCTGTCTGTAGGGAGAGGAGGCTGAGGAGGCACTTTCTGAGGGAGATCTGAGTCACATCTGCTGATGCCCAGGGTGCAGGACTCAATGACACAGACAAAGCTGACAGCCCCTTTCCCTTCCCTTTAGGAGAAAGCTGAGAGCAGCCCTGGCCATGCAGCACCATCTCCACAGCAGGAGGAATCTGCCCTGATGGGGGTCGCTCCTTCCACCTCCAACTTCTCCCCTGCACTGTCCATGGGGAGGTGCCAGGCAGGCTGAGAGCTGCCCCTGTGAGGTGGCACATGCCCTGGGCTGGCCAAGAGCCCTGAGGGCTGCAGGACCTGCTTTGCAGGACAGCCCTGGGCAGCCCTGGCTGCAGCCCCAGCTTCACCCCCTGCAGCCGTCCCTGGCAGCAGGAGCCATCCTGCCCTGTCCCTCTGACGGTGCCCAGGGCAGCCCTGCTCTGCAGCACATCCTCCCCCAAAGCAGAAAGGGCAGCAGAGCCATCCTTACAGTCACATCAGTCCTGTCCTGGGTCAGCTTCAGGAGATCCCTCCAGGAGCACCGGGGATCTATCCCTGCACCCACAGACTCACCACATAGTGGGCTGTGACAATCTTTCCCCTATTGAAGTCTCAGCTCAATGTCTTCCCAATTCTGATTGCCTTCAGCCTGTCTCTGCCTGGGTCCTGTCCCCTCAGTGCCTGCAGGCAGAGCCCTCAGCCCTGCTGGGCTGGGAGAGGAGCTGGTCCTGGAAGAGCTGTTCCTTTAAAGCTCAGCAGCACAGACACAGCACAAGGACTTTAATGAACCTCTCAGGGATTTGGTGTTGTTTACATCAGACTCAATCCCTGAGAGAGAGTTCAGAAAACTTCTGAAGAGCTCAAAATTAAATTTAAACTCTGAAGTTTCTTCAAATTTTAATGGGTCCCACGAAGGGACACGACTGAGAAAGTGTCCCCAGGTTCCAGTTAAAGCAGAACACTGGAGGCAGTGATGACAGCTGGGCACAAACAAGGCCAAGGTGTCTCTGGTGCTGAGCAAAGCTGGATGTGTCTCAGGAATGCAAAGGGCTAAGGCCTGAGCCCCAGCCCCTGGCCAGGCAGATCCTGTCCCTCCCTCCTTGCTCAGGGCTCTACCCAGGATGGGCACTGGCATGTGGGGATGGGCAAGGCCAAGGGCAGGAGCATGGGGCGGCCCCTGCCAGGCTGCTGAGCAGGGACAAGGAGGCCATGAGGCCCCAGGCCTGCAAGGGTCACTTGTCTCCTGCTCCTGGCTCAGGCCCAGGCCCAGCAGCCATGGCCCAAGTGCTGCCCAAGTTGGCTCTGTCAGGGCCTGGCAGCTGCTGCCCATGGCTGTGCCCTGTGCAGCCCAGGCTGTGCTACGGTGTCCCTGCCCTGCGCCTCTGTCCCTGCAGGCTGTGCTCATCCCCCGGCTGCCCCAGCTGGCTGGCCCCTTCCTTTGCTGACAGCTCTGCCTCCTGCCTGCCTCTGCCTGCCCACACAAAGCCTTGGGCTGACCCAGACTCCTTCTGGGAAATGTATTGCACCACAGCCCTGCCTGTGGGTGGGAAATTCCTTTCTCTTTTTTCCCAGTCTAGGCCTCCTCAGCTGCCCTTTGGCATTAATTTTTTTATTTTTCAGGCTGTTCTCTACTATGTCAGAAGGATCCACCATCTCTGACACCACCCTTCAGTCCCTCCCAGGGCTCTCCTCTTCTGTCCTCAGTCTCCACCCCACTGAGCACAGAGCTGCTCTGTCCCTGTACAGTGCTCATGTGCTTGAGGCCATGGGCAAGAAGGATGGTTGTTCTCTAAAGGAAGGAAACCACAGAGCCCCACGGTTTGAAGGCAGATCAGAGGCAGTCACCAGAGGCGAAGGCCAGCCAGACCTGTCTGTCCTTGCAACTTTTGTCTGAAAGCAACTCTTGGATATTTGGGGAGTTTTGGAGGTGGAATTCCATTTCAGCCATATGTAGCAGTGTATTTCTCTAGCCATGCGTGCCTGGACCAGAATGACAGCTCTTCTCCACAGGAAGGAAAGGGCAGAGCCCCAGTGTTTCAAAGGCAGATTAGAGGCAACCCCAAGGAGACCAAGGCTAGCCAGACCTGTTTGTCTTGGCAGATTTTTTCTGGAACCAATCCTTGGATAGCTTGAGTTTGGGAGGCCAAATCCCAGTTTTGTCCATGGGCACCTGGACAAGAAGGACATTTTTTTTCCATATGAAGGAAAGTAAAGAGCCCCAGTGTTTCACAGGCAGATGAGAGCTGGCCCTCAGGAAGCCAAGGGAGCCTAGACAGTCCTGGCCAGTTTTATCTGGGAGCTATCCTGGGATATTGGCAATTTTGGAGGCAGATTCCCAATTTTGGCTATGGATGCCTGCACATGAAAGATGTTTCTTTCCACGGAAAGAAAAGCACAGCCCCCCAGTGTTTTGAAGGCAGATGAGAGGTTGCCCCCCCAGATGCCCAGGCCATTGAGAGCTGTCTGTTCTGGCAGGTTTCATATAGGAACAATCCTTTGATATAATCAAATATGGAGGTAGAATCCCAATTTCAGCCATGAACCCCTGGAGGAGGAGGAGAGTTCTTACCCAGAGGAAGCAAAAAATGGAGCTCCACGGCTTCAGGGGCAGATGGAAAGCAACCCTCAACATGCCAAGGTCAGCCGGAGGAGTCAGGCCAAGCCAGCAAGACCTGTTCCATGTTCTTGGATCCTTGGGGCCCTGCAGCACAACAGAACTTTGTTTCCAGAAGGCCCAGTGATATCACTGTAGTCTCCTTGGCTCTGCATTGTGCAGTGGCACAATGGCTCCTTGCTTCCATGAGGCCTTGCATGTCAAAATGGTTTCCTTGGTTCCAGGTGACAGTGCAGAGTGCCACAATGGCCCCTTGGTTCTGTTGGGCTCCCCAAGATCACAATGGACCCTTGGTTCCACCAGGCATGGCTGTGTCACAGTGGCCCCTTGGTTCCATGGGGACCCATAGTGTCACAGTGGCCCCTTGGTGCCATGGGGACTCAGAGTGCCAGAAGGGTCTCATTGCTTCCATGAGGCCCTGCAGTGTCACAAAGAGCTCCTTGGTATCACAAGGCCCTGCAGAGCCCCTTGATTCAACAAGGCCTCAAAGTGCCAGAATGGTCTCCAGGATTCCATGATCCCCAGTGTCACAAGGACACCTTGACTCCATGAAGGCCTGAAATAGGGAATGGCCCCTTGATTCCATTGGGATCCTCACTGTCACACGAGTTCTTAGTTCCACCGCACCCTGTAGTGTCACAATGGTCTCCTTGGTTCCACAGAGTCAGAATGCCCCTTGGTCTCAAGGAGCCCCACTAAGATCCCCTTGATTCCATGAGGCCCTGCTGAGGTACAATGACCCCTTGGTTAAATGGCCCCTTGGTTCCACTGGGTCCTGAAGTGTCATAATGGTCTCCATGATTCCATGAGACCCCACCAGGTACTGTACTGCAAACAACAGTCTCCTTGGTTCCACAGTGTCATAACTGACCCTTGGTTCCCTGAGCTGCCTGGCCTCCCACAGCCTCAGAGACCCTTCTCCCCCTCAAGGTCCCCAACAGCCCTTCATGGCCCCTCATAGAAGCTCATGGCCCCTGACAGCGCCTCACAGCCCTTCATGACCGCTCACAGCCCCTGTCAGCCCCAGGCCTGAGGCTCCTCCCAAAAAAGAAGGGGTCGGGCCCTGCTTGTTCTCCTTTTATTTCATCCCTTCACAGCCACGGGTAAAGAAAAGCTGAAATGGAGCCTTTCCCCAGCATTTCCCTCAGGGTTAATTGCGGGCTGAAGCTCTGTGCTGGTGCTGGCCCGAGCGCCACCATCCCTGCAGCCGCCAGGCCTTTGCTGTCCCCCCCCGCTGTGTCCGTTCCCTGTCCCCGAGTCCCGCCCGGCTCTGGCAGCAGCAGCAGCCGCAGCGCAGGGGGCGCCGGCCCGGCCCAGCCGGGGCTCCCGGCCAGGAGCAGCAGCAGCGCCGGCCCCTTCCCGCCTGCTCCTGCCTCGGCTCCCAAGGGCTTTTTCCAGCTCAGTTCTGGAGGAGAGCAGCAATCACCCACACACAGCCCTGACTGTGCAGGGCCCGCCTGTGCTGCCCTGACCCAGCCTGCAGAGAAAGAAAGGATCGGGTCCAGCGCTGTTTTCAGCACTGCTTTACTCACCCTGAGGTGACAGCAGGAGGCTGCTGCTGCCTTTGCCTTGGCAATTGGGGATCATGGCTCCTCTTACCCCTCTTCTGCTTTCCACTTGAAATTTATCTGTAAAACTGCAGTTGCCTTTTTCGATCAGTGCTACCCAGAGTGCTTTTGAGACGGTGAATGTGGGAATCCTTAAAATCAGAGGGGTTTTGGGAAAGCTGCAAAAGGCAGGCCTCAGAGACAGCAGAATTGTGATTAGAGCTAAGCCGTAACCATGAGATAGGGCAGCAGAAAAGATAATTAAGAAGTAGAAAAGTAAGGACAAATAGAACAATGGTTTGTGTAATAACACTTGGCTAGAAAAACTCCCTAAGCTGCAGAAAAGTATATCTAGCCTGATATTAGGAAGTACTGAGCTTAATAAATGAGCTCTGAGCATTATGGGTTAAGGCTTACAAGCAGGTATTGTATTTGAAATAAGCAGGAATTTTTTTAACCGAAGGTATGTGTGCTTATAATGGTTGGATAGAACTATTGTCAATATGCTTTTGCTTTGTGTGATTGGTAAAATAACTTCTAAAGTAAGTTGTAACATTGAGTTCTTCGTCTGCTACTGAAGACACAAACTGCTGGCATCTTCCCATTGTCATAACCATGTAATGAGACTGATGCTGGAAAATAAACTGCTCGAGACACATTCCTCAGCAGTCGCGTTCTGTTTGTGATTTTGTACATAGACCCCCAGCCAGCAATAGGTGAACTCAGGCTTTTGGTCACAGGCATCATGATTAGCAAATCCTGAAATCCCCTAAAGTCCCTGAGCACTAAGTCAAGGAGAATTAAAGCCACACAGGCCACATTTGCAGTGCTCAAACACAGCCCTGCTGCTGCTGCTGAAATAGAAGCAACTGAGAGAGGCCATCACAGAAATTGCCTCTTAAGTGTCAAATCAAATGAAAAAATCCACCAGGAGTAAGAGAAACCAGAACTTCTTGACTCGCTTCATTATTTCTTCTGAGCAGCAGCAGCAGCAAGTGGAGATGCCCAGAGGTATTTCCAGCTGCTGCTGATCCCAGCTGGAGCCCAGCCTGCTGCCCAGTCCCAGCGGGAAGCTGAGCCCAGCGCAGGGAGCTCCCGCAGTGTCGGGAGCTCAGCGCACGCGGGGCCAGGCCCAGAGCCCCGGGCACGGCCGCCCATTGCGGGGCAGCGGCGCAGACGGAATGTCCTGCGGCCCAAACCTCCTGCTCCTGCCACACAGCGCCAGCGCTCTCCCCCTCCTCCTCCTCTTCTCCCAGCACGGCACAAATTCCAGCTCGGAGGAGGCTTCCCCAGAGAGGGCTCAGGCTCCTGCTTCAGCCTCAGGGTCCCTGCAGAGGAACAGGGCATCTTTCAGGCACTTCCACAAGCTCAGGGTTCCCATTTCATGGGCAATCTGGGATGCATATGGCCTTGTTGGAAAAGACAAAAGCAGAGGGAATGGATCAGAAATTATTAGGAAAAAATGACCCTTCTTAGAGACAAAGTCTCCAAGACATTCCCTGCATTTCTCCTTTTCAGATTCTTTCAGTCATTTCCTGAGAGGTCCAGCATGTTCTGGTGCCTTTCATGAACTGACTGTACTCTTGATTCATATCAATGCTTGAGATGTAGAAGCATCTGAACTGAACACTGAAACAAACTCCCTCGGTCAGCCCATTTTCATCTTCTAGATCACTTTCAAGATGTCCATGGGGATGATGGAATGATTATCCCACAGCTCTCCACTTCTGGCTGCAGGCTCTGGAGATTCTTTCTCTGCATTCAGTCAGGCTTGCATTCCCTAACAATTCCTTGTAGCCCATCATGTTTTCTTAGGGTAGAACAGTAACAATGAAAACCTTACCAGTGGCACAACTGCCCAGCCCACAAGGAGAAGAAAGAAGAAGCTGTCAAGTTCTTAAAATCTTTGCTGCAGGGGTTGTGCTGCACGCACGGTGTGGAAAGCCAAGAGGAGCTGCAGTTGGTGTCACATCTTGTGACAGAAGCTGTACCTTGTTGTCCAGGAAAGATTCTTGGAAAGAGCAAAGAGGACTGAGGAGAAGATGATGGGAAAACTGAAAGAGCTTTTAAGAAATGAAATGAAAACAGAAACCAACCATCTGAGATGTTTTACTCTATTTTTATGCTCCCTTTTTCCATCTTGCAGTACTTCTCCATCCCATTAATTCCAAATGGATCTCACTTCTAAGATGCATGACTTGGCAAGTTCTAGACACTGTCAAATACCATGAGCTACATACAGTTTGCCTTCCCCTGGTTTTCTTTGGAAAGCAATGCTGGAGAGGTAAGTGTAGTGCCTGGGTCAGGTACAAATTCAGCATTCAGGGAATGCACTCCGATAGTGTTTGACCCTCAGCAGGGACAATGCACAGCAGGGACCGAGGGGATTCCTGTGCCGCTGTGCAGGAGTCCAGACTCTGGGTCTTGGCTGAACACGGCAAAGTTCCCATGTTTGGACAGGCTCAGGGGCACCCCGGGGAGCGCGGGGCTCGGCGGGGCGGTGAGTGGGCAATGGACAAACGGACACGGGGAGAAACGGCCCCGGCGGTTCAGTTGCAGTGGCAGCAGCAGCGAAAGCAGCAGCGAAAGCAGCAGCGAAAGCAGCGACTTTGTCGAGTCCCTCTCGCTCGTCCTCTCCCTCTCCCGCAGTCCCGCACCCTCTCCTGGTCTCCCTTTCCCGGGGTCCCCTCCTCTCCCAGGCTCTCTCTCCCCCATGCCCGGTCGGGCCATGCCCCCGGCCCGCCCCCGGCCCCGGGCGGGGCTGCCCCGTCCCCGGCCCCGGGCGTCCCGCCGCGGTCTCGCCTCCGGCCGGCTCTGGTCATACTGGCGGTGGCGCTGCTGGGCGGGCATCAGTGCCTGGAGCTGGGGCGGCATCGCCTCCCTTTGGCTCCGCCTGGCCCGAGCCCGGCCCCGGCCCCAACACCGGTTCCAACACCGACCCCGGCCCCGGCTCCTACCGGGGCCCGCGGAGGACACAGGTGGCGCGGCCGCTCCCGCTGCCTCCGCTGCCGCTTACCCGGCCCGAGCTCCGCCGCTCGGCAGCGCGGCCGCCGGCCCCGAGCCGCCGCTGTCCCGTTGCAGGGAGCGAACGCCTGGGGATGGCCGGCCCGGGGCGCTTGAAGGACGCTCGGGGGCCGTTGCTGGCCCCGGCCGAGCGCTGACAGCCGCGTCCCGCCGACAGGGAAGGCGCAGCAGGGCCTGAAGGAGCAGTACCGGCTGGGCTCGCTGCTGGGGCGCGGCGGCTTCGGCAGCGTCTTCGCGGCCACGCGGCTCTCGGACGGAGCCCCGGTGAGCGGCGGGGCAGGCGGCGTGCGCATGAGCAGAAGGAGGAGGAGGAGGGGGCGGAGGAGGAGGGAGGGAGGAGAAAGGCGGAGGATGGGGCTGGGCAGGGCGGGCGGCGAGCTGAGCCCGCTGCTGCCCTTGGCTTGCAGGTGGCCATCAAAAGGGTGCCCCGGAAGCGCGTCCGGCACTGGGGCGAGCTGGTGAGTGAGCGGGGCCAGCGGGAGCAGCCGGGCCGTGCCGGGCGGGGATGAGCCGAGGCGCGGGAGGCTGGAAGCCACCAGGACACCTCGAGGGAGAGCGAGCGTGGGGCCAGCGCAGGGCACAGAGCATCCCGGCCTGGCTGAAGGTTTCCCGAGCCCCGGCACGGCATCAGCCCCACTGACGGCATCGTGCTCCTCCCGCAGCCCGACGGCAGCAGCGCACCCCTGGAGATCGTGCTGCTGGCCAAGGTGTCCACTGGCTTCCCTGGTGTGGTCCAGCTGCTGGAGTGGCTTGAGCTCCCCAACGACGTCCTGATGGTGCTGGAGCGCCCGGAGCAGTGTCAGGACCTGCAGCATTTCATTCGGGCACGGCGGTTCCTGCCCGAGGAGGTGGCGCGGGAGCTGTTCCGCCAGGTGCTGGAGGCTGTGCGGCACTGCACCAGCTGTGGGGTCCTGCACAGGGACATCAAACCAGAGAACATCCTGGTTGACCTGGCCACCGGGCAGGCCAAATTGATTGACTTTGGCTGTGGCACCTACCTGCAGGACACAGCCTACACTCACTTTGCAGGTGAGCCCACACAGAGTGTGCTCCTGGTCCCACCATCTCATCGCTCAGCTCAAGCTGCGTGTGGCAGCGGGGGATTCTCCCTTTTGCAGCCCTTCATGGCACTGAGACTTCAGCCGAGTTGCTTTTGAGCAGGGCTGGGTGAGGAGCCAGCTTCCAGCCCTGATGGCATCCTATGCCCACCACTCTGCCCAGGACTGGGGCTGGGGCAGCCAGCCCAACAAAAACACTCAGGGGTGGGGGTAGCCGAGAGGGGGGGTCAGAACCAATGCCCCAGCCAGTATGGTGTGCAGGTGAGAAAGGGCTTGGACTGCTCCACTCACCTGGTTTGTCGTGGGTTCATAATGTTTTTTGGAGCAATGCAGGCAGGGAGGATGCAGGCATGTTTTTTCCCCCATCTCTGAGTGGTTTTTTCCTTGTTATGTTTAGGCGTTGCCAGGGCTTCCACTGCCCTCTTCCAACCCCAGTGACTTCTTTTCCAACCCCAAGTCTGTACACAAGTCCCAGGTGCTGGTGAGAGGGCAGTGGGTCACCCTGTGTGCCACTGGAGCAGGCCCTGCACACCCAGGGATGCTGGGGCCAGGCCGTGGGAGCAGCAGCATCCCCCTGATGAACTCCATCTGTATTCCATAGGAACACGCTCATACAGCCCCCCGGAATGGACCCACTTTGGCTGGTACTATGGCAGGCCAGCTACCATCTGGTCCCTGGGCATCCTGCTGCACCAGATGGTCTGCGGGGAGCACCCTTTCAGGAGGGGCCAGAGCATCAGCTGGGACCATCAGCTCTCGCTTCCACAAGGGCTCTCTCAAGGTGGATCCTCATCTCTGGGCACGGGGGGAATCCCAGTGCTGGGAGACAGCAGCGGGCTCGTGAGCATCCCGCTCTGGCAGCTGCTGAGGAGGGGCCACATGTCCTGCTCTCCTGCTCTCCTCCAAAACAGGGAATGGATGGGAAAGCTTAGGCCCAGCTCTGAGCACATCCAGCATGGCCTGGGCACGGGAATAGTGGGGCAAAGCCAACAGGAGCCTTCTCCAACTGACCGGCGGTTTGTGGTTTCTCTGCCCAGAGTGCCAAGATCTGATCAGGTGGTGTTTATCCATGCTGGACTGTGAAAGGCCCTCCTCATTAGAAGAGCTGCTCTGTCATCCTTGGATGCAGGATATTCATCTGCCCTAGAAGAAGGGAGAGAGCCACAGGCACACTGTGATGCAGGGCCCTGGTAAGTTACAGCTCCACACATGCCTTGGCCATCAGAAGCAAAGGAAGCCAGACTTTTTTGTCCTGCCTCTGTCACTGCCCAGGGCTCATCAGATGGGAACACACAGCCCTTGTGCTGGAGTTGAGCTGCTCTGCCCAGCACTGGTGGCCACCATCCGAGCTGGTTTTGCTTGTCCTGGTTCGCTGACAGCTGGGGCCCTGGGCAGAACCCTGAGAGCCTGGTCTCACCCCAGGGAAGGAGAAGGAGCCCCTGGAGAAGCTGTACCAGGTGGGACTGCTGCTGCTGGAGACAGCGAGGATAACATCAAGGACGGCAACCTCTTCCTGGACCTGGCCCCGGGCCAGCTGAAGATGATGGACTTTGATTGTGGCAGCTTCTCCAAAGCCAGGCTCCACAGCGAATTTGCAGATGAGTCCACACCCAGGGGGATGCCCCCAGATTTGGGCATTGCACAGCCTGGAGGGCAGGGAACCAAGGGTTCCCCCTTTGCTGGGGCAGATGCAGCTGATCCTTCAGTCGGCTGCCCAGGTGGTTTTGGCAGGGCTGGGGGGATAGGCTGTGTTGGGTATGAAATGGGAGCGGGCTCCTGGCTCTGCCAACAGCCCCCAGCACCCACCGTGCCCTGGGCTCTTCTTGACCCCTGCACGCTCAGCCAGGCTGAGATGGGCACTGATGGTTTCTGGGCCAGGCTCTCTGAGCCCTGCCCAGCTCCCTGCCAGCTCTCCCAGCTGCCCTGAGCTCTGGCCAGCACCAAGGGCCTCTCCCCAGCCCAGCCCAGCCGGCTCTGGCCCCACAGCTCTGCCCAGGCCAGGCTGCTCTGGGCACTGCCCCACGGCCTCAGTCCCTGGCAAGGGCACAGCAGCAGCTGCAGCTCCCACAGGACTCAGCCCCACCATGGGGAAGGTGCCTGGCCAAGGGAAAGGAGGCTGCCTGGGTGCCCTGCTCTCCTCTGCAGGAGATCCTGAGAGCTCTGCAGCCCCTGCTGCCATCCCATCTGCCCAGGGCAGCACAAGAGCCCCGGCCTTGGGGCCCTCAGGAGCTGCTCCTGCTCCAGGCCCAGGGCCCATCCCAAAGCTGGGGCAGCCACAAAGCTGTGCCCATTTCTGTTCATTGCTGCTCTGATCAGGATGGATCCTCAGCCCCTTAGAGGTTGGTGATGAATTTTACTTTTCCAGAGCCCTCTTCTTTTTTGAGCTCTTCACTTGAGCAATTCAGTGACAAAGGCTCATTCACATTTGTTCAAAACACCCAAACAAGACAAGCCCATGGGAATAATTCAAGTCTTTGATTCTTCTGTGGTTAATTAGACAGATTTCAGAAGCGTATTCAAAGTGAATCTACTATATTGAAAAGAGTTCGGAGACAATTTTTTTTCCTGTTTAGTTTTCTTTTCCTATGTAAAGATATCAGCAATCCCCAGTTGATATTGATCCCCAGCACCTCCTAATGCAGTCTGAACAGATATGAAAATCAAGCCCCTTTATGGCTGACAATCAATCACGCTTTGTCCATACCCCCACCCCAAAATTTCCCCATCCAGCCCCTGGCACTCCTATGGATCAGGAATGGTGTGGCCAGCAGGAGCAGGGCAGTGATTCTTCCCCTGTGCTCGGCACTGGTGAGGCCACACCTCGAGTGCTGTGTCTAGTTCTGGCCCCCCTCAATTTAGGAAGGACATGGAGGGGCTAGAGCGGGAAGGGCAACAAGGCTGGAGAGGGGTCTGGAACACAAGTCCTGTGAGGAGCAGCTGAGGGAGCTGGGGTTGTTTATCCTGGAGAAGAGGAGGCTCAGGGGAGACCTCATCACTCTCCACAACTCCCTGACAGGAGGGTGCAGCCAGGGGGGTCGGGCTCTTCTCCCAGGGAACAGTGACAGGACAAGAGAACACAGCATTAAGCTGCACCATGGGATGTTTAGGTTGGACATTTGGAATAGGTTCTTCACAGAAAGGGTGACTGAGCATTGGAATGGGCTGCCCAGGGAGGTGGTGGAGTCACCATCCCTGGAGGTGTTGAAGGAATGACTGGATGTGGCATTCGGTGCCATGGTCGGGGTGACAAGGTGGTGTTGGGTCACAGGTTGGACTTGTTGATCTCCAAGGTCTTTTCCACCCTGGTGAATTCTGTGATTCTGTGATGATTGTGACACTGCAGGGCCCTGGGGAAGCAAGGGGCCATTGTGACACTGCAGGGCCTTGTGGAACTAAGAGGATCACAGTGACACTGTGTGCTGAAGGCACCATGGAACCAAGGCCCCATTGTGACACTGTGGGGCAGAATGGAAGCAAGGCCCCAGTGTGACACTCTGGGTCCTCGTGGAACCGTGGAAGTCACTGGTACACTGCAGGGCCTTGTTGATCCATGGGGCCACTGTGACACTGCAGGGCCTTGTTGATCCAAGGGGCCATTGTGACACTCCGGAACCAAGGAGAGCCTTGTGACACCCTGGGGACCAAAAGAACCAAGGGGCCATTGTGACACTGCAGGGAGTTGTGGAACTAAGGGTACAAATATGACACCCTGGTGCCCCGTGGAACCAAGGGTTCTTTGTGACACTGCAGGATCTTGTGTAAGCAGGGGTCCATTGTGACACTGCGCCACCAGGAATCCATTGGGGCACTCTGGGGCCTCATGGAGCAATGGGACCACTGAGACACTGTGTGACCTTGTGGAACCATGGAGGCCAGTGTGACACTGCAGGACCTCAATTAATGAAGGGACCATTGTGACACTGCAGGGCCCCATGGAACAAAGGAGCCAGTGTTGCTCTGCAAGGTCTGATGGAATGAAGGAAACATGTTTGACACTGTGGTGCCCCTTGGGACCAAGAGGCCACTGGAACACTGTGGAACCAAGGAGACCATTGCTGTACTGTGAGACCTCATGGGACCAAGGGACAGTGTGACACTGCAGGGCTCAAGGATCCCAGGGACTTTGTGACACCAAAGGGGTCTCATGGAACAAAGGAGCCATTGTGGCTCTATGCAGCCTCCTGGAATAATGGAGACCATTGTGACACTGTAGGGCCTCATGGAACTGTGGTGACCAAGTTGGCTACAAGTGTTGTTCTGCTGGAGGGTAGGAGGGCTCTGCAGAGGCACCTGGACAGGCTGGATCCAGGGCCCAAATCCAACAAGGTGAAGTTTAACAAGACCAAGTGCCAGGTCCTGCACTTTGGCCACAACAACCCCTGCAGGGCTACAGGCTGGGGACAGAGTGGCTGGACAGTGGCCAGGCAGAAAGGGACCTGGGGGCACTGATGGACAGCAGGGTGGACATGAGCCAGCAGTGTGCCAAGGTGGGCAAGAAGGGCAATGGCTCCTGGCCTGGTTCAGGAATGATGCGGAAAGCAGGAGCCGAGCTGCAGTGCAACCCCTGATCTGTCACCAGCTCTGCACACAGACGTTGCTGCTGCAGCTCCAGAGAAGGGAACAAAAGGAGCATCTCCAGTGAAATCTTTGCCTGGAGATCCTTTAGTTTGTTTAAAGACATTGAGAGCAGAGCTCCTCCTTGACACAGTCTGGGGCCATACCAAAGGTGGACAGAAACAAAATGACAAATGGAAGAAACAATGGCATTTATTTGTGAACAATATTAAAAACCTACAACAAAGGTAAAAAAAAAAAAAAAAAAAACAAAACCAAAAAAATAAGAACTATCAAAGATGACCCAAATTACAAGTGACTTGCAGAGACTGGCCAGCAGTTTAATGTTCCTGAAATCGTCAAGTCATCAGTCTCCACACTGCAGCCTTGAGCTCCTGGATCCTCAGGCTGTAGATGAGGGGGTTCAGGGCTGGAGGCACCACTGCATAAAGAAATGACACCAACAGATCCAGGGCTGGGGAGGAGATGGAGGAGGGCTTCAGGTAGGCAAAGGCTGCAGTGCTGAGGAACAGGGAGACCACGGCCAGGTGAGGGAGGCAGGTGGAACAGGCTTTGTGCCGTCCCTGCTCAGAGGGGATCCTAAGCACGGCCCTGAAGATCTGCACGTAGGAGAAAACCATGAACACAAAACAACCAAATGCTAAAGAGGTAGTGAAAACAGAAACCCCAAGTTCCCTGAGGTAGGATTTGGAGCAGGAGAGCTTGAGGATGTGCGGGATTTCACAGAAGAACTGGTCCACGGCATTGCCATGACACAGGGGCAGGGAAAATGTATTGGCCATGTGCAGCAGAGCACTGAGAAAGCCACTGGCCCAGGCAGCTGCTGCCATGTGGGCACAAGCTCTGCTGCCCAGGAGGGTCCCGTAGTGCAGGGGTTTGCAGATGGACACGTAGCGGTCGTAGCACATTACGGTCAGGAGGGAAAACTCAGCTGAAATGAAGAACACAAACAGAAATACCTGAGCAGCACATCCTGAGTAGGTGATGTTCCTGGTGTCCCAGAGGGAATTGTGCATGGCTTTGGGGACAGTGGTGCAGATGGAGCCCAGGTCACTGAGGGCCAGGTTGAACAGGAAGAAGAACATGGGCGTGTGCAGGTGGTGGCCGCAGGCTACGGCGCTGATGATGAGGCCATTGCCCAGGAGGGCAGCCAGGGAGATGCCCAGCAAGAGGCAGAAGTGCAGGAGCTGCAGCTGCCGTGTGTCTGCCAGTGCCAGCAGGAGGAAGTGGCTGATGGAGCTGCTGTTGGACATTTCTTCACTCTGGGCATTGTGAGCTGCTCACAGACAACATTGACAAATTGGACAAAGTACCTTGAGTTCATCCTATGCTGTTTTCTTACACAATCACTCAGAATTGCTTCTCTTCCTTTCCCTTTAATTTCATTTTCCTTTTTTTTTTTTGTTTTGTTTTGTTTTGTTTCGGTTTGGGCTCCTAAGAAACTGTGTATTTTTTAGAGGGGATAGAAGTCCTGTTTTTATCATTGCTCTCAGCCTGAAAACTGGGGACACCAGATGGAAAACAGGACTTCTGGTGCCCCACAGCAGTCAGACCTGCTGTTCCCAAACAGGTGCCTTTTGCTCATTTCACCTTCCTTGAGTACATGATGGACAAATTTCAAACTACACTTAAAAAAAAATGTGGCCTTTTTAAAGACTCCAGTTTCAATATCAGTCTCTCCAAACTCTTCGCTCTTTGCCTGTGTAGCTGGACATGGAGGGATGCCAGGCATTGGTCTGGCTCTCTGCTGCCTGGAGTTGTGCTTACTGGGAGCTGTTCCTCTCTATCCAAGCCCTGTCCCTGCCAGTGCTGCCAGAGCCCAGCCCAGCCCTGCGGGCTCATCTCTGCCCTGCAGACCCCTCCCAGCACAGGGCACTGCCCAGGGGCATCTCCCTGGCAGCAGGGCACTAAAGGCAGGGCAGACAAACAGAGATGCTGCAAGCCAAGGTGCTGCTGCTGCTGTCTGTAGGGAGAGGAGGCTGAAGAGGCACTTTCTGAGGAAGATCTGAGTCACATCTGCTGATTCCCAGGGTGACAGTGCAGGAGTCTCAGTGACACAGACAAAGCTGACAGCCCCTTTCCCTTCCCTTTGGGAGAATGCTGAGAGCAGCCCTGGCCATGCAGCACCATCTGCACAGCAGGAGGAATCTGCCCTGATAGGGGTCGCTCCTTCCACCTCCAACTTCTACCCTGCATTATCCATGGGGAGGTGCCAGGCAGGCTGAGAGCTGCCCCTGGCAGGTGGCACATGCCCTGGGCTGGCCAAGAGCCCTGAGGGCTGCAGGACCTGCTCTGCAGGACAGCCCTGGGCAGCCCTGGCTGCAGCCCCAGCTTCATCCCCTGGCAACAGGAGCCATCCTGGCCTCTCCCTCTGACGGTGCCCAGGGCAGCGCTGCTCTGCAGCACAACCTCCTCCTCCTCTACCACAGAGAAATTGGGAGAATCCTCCTGACACATCCCCCAGGCTGTGGGGTGTGCTGGCTTCAGGAGATCCCTCCAGGAGCACAGGGGACATTGCCCTGCACCCACAGACTCACCATGCAGAAGGCTATGAAGATCTTTCCCCAGTGAAGTGTCAACTCAATGTCTTCCCAATCCTGATTGCCTTCAGCCTTTCTCTGCCTGGCTCCTGTCCCCTCAGTGCCTGCAGGCAGAGCCCTCAGCCCTGCTGGGCTGGGAGAGGAGCTGGTCCTGGAAGAGCTGTTCCTTTAAAGCTCAGCAGCACAGACACAGCACAAGGACTTTAATGACCCTCTCAGGGATTTGGTGTTGTTTACATCAGACTCAGTCCCTGAGAGAGTGCTCAAAAAACTTCTCAAGAACTCAAAACTTAAATTGAAACTCCAAAGTTTCTTGAAGTTTTAATGGGTCTCACTGACGAACACGACTGAGAAAGTGTCCCCAGGTTCCAGGTAGAGCAGAACACTGGAGGCAGTGACGACAACTGGGCACAAAAAAGGCCAAGGTTCCTCTGGTGCTGAGCAAAGCTGGATGTGTTTCAGGAATGCAAAGGGCCAAGACCTGAGCCCCAGCCCCTGGCCAGGCAGATCCTGTCCCTCCCTCCTTGCTCAGGGCTCTTCCCAGGATGGGCACTGGCATGTGGGGATGGGCAATGCCAAGGGCAGGAGCTAGGGGCGGCCCCTGCCAGGCTGCTGAGCAGGGACAAGGAGGCCATGAGGCCCCAGGCCTGCAAGGGTCACTTGTCTCCTGCTCCTGGCTCAGGCCCAGGCCCAGCAGCCATGGCCCAAGTGCTGCCCAAGTTGGCTCTGTCAGGGCCAGGCAGCTGCTGCCCATGGCTGTGCCCTGTGCAGCTCAGGCTGTGCTACGGTGTCCCTGCCCTGCGCCTCTGTCCCTGCAGGCTGTGCTCATCCCCCGGCTGCCCCAGCTGGCTGGCCCCTTCCTTTGCTTACAGCTCTGCCTCCTGCCTGCCTCTGCCTGCCCACACAAAGCCTTGGGCTGACCCAGACTCCTTCTGGGGAATGTATTGCACCACAGCCCTGCCCTGGGAGAGAAATTCCTGTCTCCTTGTGTCCACACTGGGCCTCCCCAGCTGCATTTGTGGTATCATTTCTCTATCTGGCTCTTTCCCACTATGGAGAAAAAGCTCCACCACTTCTGAATCCACTCTTCAAGCCCTGTCAGGCCACTCCTGTTCTGTCCTCTGTCTCTTCTCAACTGAGACCAGGCACATCAACATCCATGGGTTATGTTCTTGTGGCCTGCAAACCCCAGCCTGGGAGATCTTTGGGCCCTCTCCAAGGTGTTTTCAGATGAAAACATTCTGTTCATAGTCTAAGAACAGCACCAGAGGCCAAGGCCAGGCAGAGCTGTCTGTCCTGGCAGCTTTTGTCTGGGAGCAATCCTGGGATAGATGGAATTTTGGCAGCCAAATTCCAATTTCTGCCATGGCCCCTGGACAAGAAGGCTGGTTCTTTTCCATAGGAAGGAAGGCACAGAGCCCCGGTGCTTCTGAGGCAGATGAGATGTGACCGCCAGAGGCCAAGGCCAGCCAGAGCTGGCAGGTTTTTGTCTGCAACATACCCTTGTATACCGGAAATTTTTTAGGGCGAGTACCAATTTTCTCCGTGGGTATCTGAGAAGAGAGGAAAGTCTTTTACATGGGAAGGAAAGCATGGAGCCCCAGTGGTTCATGGGCAGATGAGAGGCAGCCCTTGACATTTCAAGATCAGACAGACCTGTCAGGTCACCCCTGGGAGGCCAAATCAGCCAGAGCTGTTCTCTGTTCCCCTGATTCCATGGGGCCCCACAATGTCCCAGTGGATCCCTTGCTTCCATGAGTCCCTGAGGTGTCACAGTGGCCCCTTGGTTACACAAGGCCCTGAAGGGTCTTAATGGTCTCCATGGTTCCATGAGGCCCCACAGTGTCACGGTGGTCTCTTGGTTCCATGGAGCCAAAGTGTCACAATGGTGTCCATGGTTCCACGTGGTCCTCACAGTGTCACAGTGGTCTCCATAGGAAGGAAACAACCAAGCCCCAGTGTTCCAGGGGCAGATGAGCAGCATCCACCAGAGGCCATGGGCAGCCAGATTAGACAGAAGATTTTTTTCTGGGAGCAATCTCTGGATATAGGGAATTTTAGAGGTGGAATACCAGTTTCAGCCATGGATGCCTGGAAGAGAAGGACAGTTCTTTTCCATAGGAAGGAAAGCATGGAACACCAGTGTTTCAGGGCCAGATGAAAGGCAGCTACCAGAGGCCAAAGCCAGCCAGACCTCTCTGTCCTGGAAACTTTTGTCTGAATGCAGGCCTTTGATATTCGGAATTTTGCAGGTGGAATCCAAATTTTGGCCATTTCTGCATATATCCATGATATCTAGGATGTTTTTTTCCACAGGAAGGAAAGCACAGAGCCCAAGTGTTTCAGGGGCTGAAGTACAGAGAGAAGGCTCCTGAGAGGCCAAACCTGCCAAATCTGTTTGTCCAGGCAGCTTTCATCATGGAGGAATCCTTGGATATAGGGAATTCTGGAGGCGGATTCCCAGCTTTGGCCATGGGCACCTGTTTGAGGTGGATGGTTTTTCCCATAGGAAAGAAAAGTGCACAGCACAAGTGTTTTGGAAGAAGATGAGAGGTGGCCAGCCATGGGCCAAGAGAGCCAGACCTGTCTCTCCTGACACCTCTCATCTGGGGGAGATCCTTGGATATAGTGAATTTTGGAGGTGGAATCTCAGTTTTGGCGGTGGGCACCTGGCCAAGAAGAAGAGTTTTTTTCATTAGGAAGGAAAGCACAGAGCCCCAGGGTTTTAAAGGCAGACAAGAGCCAGCTCTTCAGAAACCAAGGCCAGCCAGACCCGTCTCTCCTGGCAGCTTTTGTCAGGAAGAAATCCCTGGATATAGGGAATTCTGGAGGTGGATTTCCAGCTTTGGCCATGGGTGCCTGGATGTGAAAGGTGCTTTTTTCCCATAAGAAAGAGAAGCACATGGTTCCAGTGTATCAAAGGCAGATGAGAGGTGGCCCCTGGGTGGCCAAGCCAGCCAGATCCGTCTGTCCTGGCAGATTTCATCTGAGAACAATCTTTGCAAATATGGAAATTTGGAGGAAGGATCCTGATTTTGGCCATGGACACCTGGAGGAGAAGGAGAGTTCTTTCCACAGGAAGGAGAGCCAAGAGCCCCAGTGTTGCAGGGGCTGATGAGCAGCAGCCCTTGACATGCCAGGCTCAGCTGGACCTGTCAGGTGGCCCCAGGTGGCCCAGCCAGCCAGGCCTTGATGCCTTGAGAGGCTGCCTAGAACAGAGGCTGGGCAGTGTTACAGGAATAAAGTAGGGATTTATTAAAAAGGGCTTCAAAGGATACACCTTGGGCAGTACAAGAGCCCAGCTGAGGATACACCCAAGATAGATGATGGGTCACACATTTTGACACCTTTATAAGTTTTGGTCCATTTACATATTTGGGTGATTATCCAATTACAGCTTCAGGTTATGAAGTCCCATCCTCCCAGTCTGCTCTCCTCAATTCACTGTTTTTGGCACTTTTGGGGCCTGAAGCTGCAATGGTGCCCTCGGCTCTCCTAGGTTTTTGGTTCCTAGTCTAGTTATGGAGAAATATTTCAAAGAGCTTCTAAGAAATATGCACTCCTGTTTTAAAGGGTGTATTTTATTACTGTTCTCTTTGGAGCAGAGAAAATTGCAGCATTCTGTGATTGATATTGCCCCAGGGTCTCTCCTCAGCAGCTCTGGCCTGCTCACAGATGCTGTGCCTTGAGCTCTGACCCAGTGTGG
>NC_066338.1:2912421-2939656 GCF_022539315.1 Serinus canaria
TTTTCAAAGGGTTCAGATCCACTCTAAATGCTAATATATCATACTGTGGTTGTTTTTGCTGATAGGCCTGTTCTATTTAGCATTCAGAGATAAGGGAAGATTACCCTGGATAACCACGCTGACACCTACCCCAGGGACAAGGGATGCTGCTGCCCCAGAGCCTGACCCTGCCCCACAGCCCACCTCATAAATGAACCACACAGATTGGGTTCTGGTGAAGGAGATGGGCCAGATGCTGAAGGAGTACATTTCCCCAGCTGGTGAAAACCCTCCCTCTGCCACAAAGAGAGAGAGTCTGATGGTGCAGCAGTGGAACCCACAGATGTTACAACTGTCCAGGTTCCAGCTGAACTGCAAAGGCAGTCACAGCCAGCAGCAGTCGCCCATGCAGAAACAAGGAGGTCTAAGATGAAACCAGAGCATCCAGGTAAGGATAAGAATGGAGGGCCCTCACATCCCACAGGGGAGCCAATGGTTGAGATCATCACTGAGTCCCTGATGTACACAAGTCCCTGTGGATGAACTGAACAAGGACATTGTATGCCTGGGATGTGAGGCTTAAACAACCTGGTTACTTCGGGTCAGGGACCTTATGGTCACAGGTGTGCAACTGGATGGTGGTGAGGCAAGGAATTTGAGACCCTTGACCCAGGGCTCAGGTATGAATCAGGTATTTGTAGCGGATCCAGGATTCCTTTCCCTCAGGGAGCAGCTTTTAATGAGTGTCAGAGAGAGGTTTGTCCACAAGGAGAGAATGCAAGAGCACCGCCATAGAATGTGTTAGAAGGCCCTCGAGGAAGGGATCCAACAGCTGAGAGAAGTGGCAGTATTGGAGGTACTCTTTGGGAGGGATGGACAGCATGACAATGACCCTGACGAGGTCAGGTGCACAGGGCAAATGCTGTGGAGTCTGGCAGATCTGGGGCCATGTCAATCCACCACCTTCATTGCAACGATTATTGCCGATACCAACAGAGAGACAGTGGGCTCTGTAACTGACAAGCTTAGAAATAGTGACAGTATGATCAATGGCCCAATGCAGGCTCATGTCTCTGCTATGATTAAGAGCCTAGAAGAAGAGATGAGGGTGGAGGGAGGAAGAACAGTTCCCACATGGCACCAGTGCGAGTCACAGGCCCCAAAGTCACAGCCCAGTGTTCCCCAGCTAGAGAGAGAGGCTACACCCCAAGGGCTGACCTGGGGTTCTTTCTGTGTGACCATGGGGAAGACATGGGAAGGTGGGATGGGAAACCCACTTCTGTCCTGGCAGCACGGGTGTGTCAGCTCAAGGAGGGAAATGGAGGGAGTTCCACTAAAGTGAAGGTAGCTTCAGCCTCCCATTTCCAAGCTACTGGGTGTGATCTGTCAGATGCCCTTGAAGGAACCTCTGCCGTGTATGCCCAGGAAAGAAATGATAACCAGGGTTAGAGGGGCCCTGCCTCTAGCCAGGAAGAGGCATGGGAAAACCTGATCTTCTGGACGGTATGTGCTTGATGGCCTGGCACATCAGAGCCACAAAAATATCATGCATTTTTGATACTGGTGTGCAGTGTACACTGATACCTTCGGGAGATGTGGGGGCAGAACCTGTTTCCATTGCTGGGGTGATGGGGGGATTGGTGACCCTGTTGAGAGCCCAGGTGAGCCTGACTGGGAAGCAGTGGCAGAAACATCCTATTGTGACTGGCCCAGAGGGCCCGTGTATTCTGGGCATCGACTTCCTCCAGAATGGCTATTAATAAGACCCAAAGGGACTCAGGTGGGCTTTTGGCATAGCTGCTATAGAGGCAGAGAACATTAACAATTGAACACATTGCCTGGACTATCAGAAAACCCATTTGCAGCAGAACTACTGAAGGCAGAAGAACAACGAGTGCCAATTGCCACCTCGACGGTGCACCACCAGCAGTATCAGACTAATTAGATGCCCAAATCCCCATCCACAAAATGATCCATGATCTGGAGAGCCAAGGGGGGGGTCAGCAAAACCCACTCACCCTTCAACAGCCCCACTTGGCCTATGTGCAAGTCTGACAGAGAATGGAGATTGACTGTGGACTATCATGGCTTGAATGAAGTGACTCCACCGCTGAGCGCTGCTGTGCTGGACATGCTGGAACTCCAGTACGAGCTGGAGTCCAAGGCAGCAAAGTGCTTTGCCACTGTTGACATTGCTAACATGTTTCTCTCCATTCCTCTGGCAGCAGAATGCAGGCCTCAGTTTGCTTTCACCTGGAGGGGTGTGCAGGTGAAAGCAAACTGCCCCAGGGGTGGAAGCACAGCCCCACCATCTGCCATGGACTGATCCAGGCTGCACTGGAAAAGGGTGAAGCTCCAGAACATCTGCAGTACATTGATGACATCATTGTGTGGGGGAACACGGCAATGGAAGTATTTGAGAAAGGAGAGAGGGTCATCCAGATTCTGCTGGAAGCTGGCTTTGCCATCAAGAAGAGCAAAGTCAAGGGACCTGCCCAAAGATCCAGTTCCTGGGGGTAAATTGGCAAGATGGACGGTGTCAGATTGCAACTTGAGGTCATCAACAAGATCAATGCAATATCTCCACCAACCAGCAAGAAAGAAACACCAGCTTTCCTAGGCTCCATACGCTTTTAGGGAATGCACATTCCCGAGTACAGTCAGATCATGAGCCCTCTTTATCTGGTCACCTGTAAGAAGAACAAGTTCCACTGGGCCCTCAACAGCAACAAGCCTTTGCCCAGATCAAGCAGGAGATCGCTCATGCAGTAGCCCTTGGCCCAGTCAGGACAGGACCAGAGGTGAAGAATGTGCTCTACTCTGCAGCCAGGAACAATGGTCTGCCCTGCAACTTTGGCAGAAGGTGCCTGGGGAGACTTGAGGCCGACCACTGGGATTCTGGAGCCAAAGTTACAGAGGGTCCAAAGCCAACTCCACTCCCACAGAGAAGGAAATCTTGGCCGCCTATGAAGGAGTTCAAGCTGCCTCGGAGGTGATTGGCAGAGAAGCACAACTCCTCCTGGCACCTCGACCACCAGTGCTGGGGTGGATGTTTAAAGGAAAGGTTCCCTCTACCCACCATGCCACCAACACTGCATGGTGCAAGTGGATTGCTCTTATCACACAGCAAGCTCATATTGGAAACATGAATCGCCCTTGGATTTTGGAGATAATTACAAACTGTCTGGAAGGTGAGAACTTTGGTCTCACTGACAAAGAGGAGCAGGAGCAAGTGACACGGGCTGCGGAAGCTTCACCATACAACCAACTACCACCAGAGGAAACATGCTATGCTCTTTTCACTGATGGTTCCTGTTGCATTGTAGGGATGAACCAGAAATGGAAAGCAGCTGTATGGAGCCCCGCATGACAGATTTCACAAGCTACCAAAGGAGAAGGTGGATCAAGTCAACTTGCTGAAAAAAAGGCCATTCAGCTGGCCCTGGACATTACTGAAATGGAAAAGTGGCCAAAGCTCTACCTTTATACTTTTTCGTGGATGGTCACCAAGCTCTGTGGGGCTGGCAGGAAAGGTGGAAAAGGGCCAGTTGGCAGCATAGAGGAAAGCCAGTCTGGGCTGCTGATGAGGGGAAAGACATTGCCTCTGGGGTAGAAAAATCTGTCTGTGAAAGTCTGTCATGTAGATGCCCATGTCCCCAAGAGCAGAGCCAATGAGGAGCACCGAAGCAATGAGCAGGTAGGTCAGGCTGCAAAGATAGAGGTATCAAAGATAGACATAGATTAGGAACATAAGGGGGAGGTATTCTCACCTTGA
The DNA here is from genome assembly GCF_022539315.1 of Serinus canaria. Taxonomy (NCBI): domain Eukaryota; kingdom Metazoa; phylum Chordata; class Aves; order Passeriformes; family Fringillidae; genus Serinus; species Serinus canaria. The sequence continues at coordinate 2,916,176 of NC_066338.1, forward strand.
TGGGCCCATGATGCCTCAGGTCATCAGGGTAGAGATGTCATTTCTAAGTGGGCACGAGACCGAGGGGTGGATCTAATCATGGACAGTGTTTCTCAGGTCATCCATGACTGTGAGACGTGTGCTGCCATCAAACAGGCCAAGCAGGTGAAGCCCCTGTGGTATGGTGGGCAGTGGTGCAAGTACAGGTATGGGGAGGCCTGGCAGATTGACTACATCCCACTGCCCCAGACACGCCAAGGCAAGCACTACGTGCTGACCATGGTGGAAGCCACCACAGGATAGTTGAAGACCCACCCTGTGCCTCACACCACTGCCCGTAACACCATCCTGGGCCTGGAAAAACAAGTCCTGTAGAGACATGGAACCCCTGAGAGAATTGAGTCAGACAAGAGGACCCATTTCAAGAATGGCCTTATCAACACCTGGGCCAGGGAACATGGTATTGAATGGATATATCATATCCCCTATCATGCACCAGCTGCAGGGAAAGTTCAATCGTGTAACAGAGTACTTATGACTACCCTGAAGACACTTGACAGGGGAACCTTCAGAAATTGGGAAATGAACTTAGCAAAAGCCACCTGGATGGTCAAAACTCGAGGATCCATCAATCGAGCTGGTCCTGCCCAGTCTGAGCCCTTGCACAGAGTGGATGGAGATAAAGTCCCTGTGGTACACATGAAAGGTATTTTAGGAAAGACTGTTTGGATTAATCCCACTTCAGGCAAAGACAAACCCATCTGTGGGATTGTTTTTGCTCAAGGACCTGGTTACACTTGGTGGGTAATGCAGAAAGATGGAGAAAGCCCTTGTGTACCACAGGGAAACCCAGCCTGAAGTGAGAAGTGTGTGTAAGGTTTCATTGTGATGCAGATGGAAATAGAATAAGGGGTAGATAATTTCCTGGATTGAAAGATAATATGTGTATTGTATTTGCCATCTGTTAGAGGTGTGGCAGTTATCTTCTGTTAATTGGGCAGTTTTCTTTATCTCTTCCACAAACCAATCCTCCCTCTGGGAAACATCTTCTGTTCATGGGTCATTGAGTGTCACTGAATAAAATTACTGATAAAATTACATCATCACATTGGGGGATGCTCCACCCAGGGGGAGGAGCCAAGCATTCCTACCTGGACATAATCTGAGATTTTAGGACACCAGAGCAGCCTGGGAAAACTCCACCCTTCTACAGGATCAGTGCTCCAACGGAACCCCATCTGTCACTGCAGCCACCATTTAATGGGACAGCTACAAACACCCTGACCCACAGGGAGTCAGGTTGTATTCTGACTCTGTCAGTGGTTTTTTCATTGTCTGTATGATTGCATTTGTATTTTTAGTTTTCCTAGTAAAGAACTGTTATTCCTATTCCCATATCTTTTTCTGAGAGCCTTTTAATTTCAAAATTATAATCATTTGGTGGGAGGGGGTTTACATTTTTCATTTCAGGGGAGGCTTCTGCCTTCCTTAGCAGATACCTGTCTGTCCTGGTTTAGGGCAAATTTGGAAAAGAATTCCCAAAAAGGGGCTTCTCCAGAAAACAAACCCATACGGCCCCTTCGCCCAACCGGTTCAGGAAGAATTCCTCGGGGAGAAGAGGAAAGAACCTGTTTATTTGACAAGCACAGCACCCCCCAGCACACACAATGAACAATACCGGATGTCACCACTCTTTCACCACTCTGAAAAAAGATGACAAATTCAGAAAGTCTCTCCTGGGGGTGGTCACTCTGTTATCAGTCCCTCCGGTGCTGGGGCACTGCTGCAGCCACAAGATGCAAACTCTCTCTCAGTGTTTCCCAGGTCCCAGTCCGGAGCAGGTCGGTAGGTCCAAACAGGAAGGGGAGACAGACCAGGAAGGAATTTGGACAGTTTAGCTAAATTAAATAATGAGGGAAAAAAAAAGCAAGAGCAACCAAAAGCACAGCAGAAGCAGAGCAGAAGCAAGAGCAAAAGCAAAAAGCAGGGCAAAAAGCAAAAAAGCAGCACTATGTACTGTGCTATCTGTATGTCCCGCTGAGCGGCTGATTAGAGGCCCAAAACAAAACTTTCACTCTGCAGAGCCAGTCTTAAAGGCACAGAACATAATATCCAGCATAACACAGACAAATGGGGGTACCAGTCACCCTAGGACAATGTCTTTTCAAACAAGGACAGTTGGATACACAGAATTTTAGAGGCAGAATATCAATTTCAGCCATGGGGGCCTGGAGGTGAAAGACGATTCTTTTTCATAAGAAGGAAAGCACAGAACACCAGTGTTTCAGGGTCAGATGAAAGGCAGCAATCATAGGCCAAGGCCAGGCAGATCTCTCTGTCCTGGCAGCTTTTGTCTGAAAGCAGCCCTTGGATATCGGGAGTTTTGGAGGTGGAATCCCAATTTTGGCCATTTCAGCATAGATATAAAGGATGGTTCTTTCCCACAGGAGGGAGAGCACAGAGCCCAAGTGTTTCAAAGGCAGAAGAGGATACAGGTGGCTCCTGGGAGGCCAAGCCAGCCAGACCTGTTTGTCTTGGCAGCTTTCGTCACTGAGAAATCCCTGGATATACAGAATTTGGGGGGCTGAGTTTCAATTTCAGCCCTGGACATCCTGATGAGAAGGATGGTTCTTTTCCATTGGAAAAAAAGCACCAAGCCCCAGTGTTTCAAAAGCAGGTGAGAGGAAGCCCCCAAGAGGCCAAGGGCAGCCAGACCTGTCTGTCCTGGCAGCTTTCACCTGGGAGCAATCCTTGGATGGATGGAGTTTTGGACATGGAATCCCACTTTGGCCATGAGCACCTGGTCAAGGTGGATGGTTTTTCCATAGGAAAGAAAAGCACAAACTCCAAGTGTTTATGAAGAAGATGAGAGGTGGCCACCCATGGGCCAAGGCAGCCAGAGCTGTCTCTCCTGGCACCTTTCATCTCTGGGAAATCTTTGGACATAGGGATTTTTGGAGGTGGAATCTCAGTTTTGTTTGTGGGTGCCTGGAAAGGAAGAAGAGTTCTTTTCATGAGGGAAGCACAGAGCCCCAGTGTTTCAAAGGCAGATGAGAAACAGCCCTCAGGAAACCAAGGCCAGCCAGACTTGTATCTTCTAGCTTCAGATTTTGTCTGGGAGGAATCCTTGGATATGGGAATTCTGGAGGTGGATTCCCAACATTGGCCATGGGGACCTGGACATGAAAAGTGTTTTTTCCCCATAGGAAAGAAAAGCTGGTCCCAGTGTTTCAAAGGCAGAATAGAGGTGGCTCAGGGTGGCCAAGCCAGCCAGATCTGTCTGTCTGGGCAGATTTCATCTGGGAACAATCTGTGCATATAAGGAAATATGGAGAAGGAATCCCAGTTTTGGCAATGGACACCTGGAAAGAGGGGCAGTTCTTTCCACAGGAAGGAGAGCACAGAGCCCCAGTGCTTCAGGGGCTGATGAGAAGCAGCCCTCGACCTGCCAAGGTCAGCCAGACCTGTCAGGTGGCCCCGAGAAGGCCAAGCCAGTCAAAAAGTCGAGACCTATTCCATGTTCCCTGGGTTCCATGGGGCCCCACAGTATCACAATGGTCTCCCTGGTTCCATGAATCCCTGTAGTGTGACAATATTCCCCTTGTCACAATGTTCTCCTTGCTTCTGTAGAGTCACAATGGATCTCTGCTTCCACGAGGTCTTGCAATGTCACAATGGCTCCTTGGTTCTATGGCCCCACATCTTCATCCTTGACCCTTGGTTCCATAGGGTCTCTGAGTTTCACAATTCTCTCCTTGATCCCGTGAGGCACCAGAGTGTCACAATGGTCTCTGATTCCATGAGGTTCCATAGTGTCACTATGGTGTCCTTGGATCTGCATTGCCACAATGGCCCCTTGGTTCCATGAGTTCTGTACTGTCAGCAATGGATTCTTTGTTCCAAAGGGGCCTTGATGTGTCCCAAGGGCTCCTTGGTTCCGTGACATTCCAAAGTGTCATGTACAGAAAATCACACTATGGAAACCCAGTGTCCATAAAGGAGACAGAGGAGTCCTGCAACTTTATTCCAATAAAGGGAAAGAGTCCACCAGGGCACACACACCCACGGTTTTCTCTCTCGACGTTCCAGAGAGTGCAGCATCCTTTTATCCAAACTCCCGGCCACATGTTGCCCTCTTCCTGTCCCCATTGGCCAGGAGGTACTGGGAAGGTTCAGCCTTCCCAAACCAGCTGTCACATATTCCCCTCTTGAACCTGTCATTTTACCCCAAAGTTCATAAACTCAAGCTCGTGCAGACCCATGTGTCTGTTTCAGGAGCCAAGCTGTCTGGGCTCTGTAATAAAGTTAATGGAGACATTAAGACCATTTCAAAGATGTTAACACCAAAACCTTCACCCATGGAACTGTCTGTAAAGAATCTTCCCTATCAGTCACAATGGACTCCTCATTTCCATGGGGCCCCACTGTGTCACAAGGGCCCCTTGGCTCCATGAGGTTCCCCAGTGTCACCCTGGTGTCCTTGGATCCGCATTGTCACAACTGACCCACAGTTCCATGAGGTTCCCCAGTGTCACCATGGTCGCTGTCAGAGGCTGGATGAGATCAATGTCCTCAGACACCTTGGGATGAGCTGTCAGTCAGTCACACAGTGGGGACCAGCGCTGAGCCAGCCCTGACTGCCTGAGCAATCACAAATCCCACCTCGGGAGAGTCCCACAAAGGCCCAGGGGCCTAAAAACACAGAGCACAATGTCAGCCCCTGGTATGGACCCTGCCTTCTACTGGGGTTTGGGTCTCACCCACACTGGAACCCCAGGAACTTGGAGCCATATGGGTGTCCTTCTATGGAGCTTCTGTCTTTCTGTCTCTCTCTTTCCTCTCCTTCTACTGCTCTTTCTATGGAACATTTCTGGGTACCTCAACAACCTAATTGTTTAAAGGTTTCCAGGTTCAATGGGCAAGGTTAGTGAAGTTCCTGCTACGATAAGTGTTTTATGTTGAATTGGATGTGACATTGAATCCTTTTCCAAAGTTTCTTGGATTTTTGTACTTTGCCAGTAAAATTTTGTGTCATTTTGACCTCTTGAGAGTATCTGGTTGGTGTTTCTCCTGTACACAAAACTTGAGTAAAGGAGCCTTTGGTCACCCCCAGCATTTGAGTGTTCTGGGGTGCCAGAGCCCCACAGGCTCCCAACAGTCTCTTGTTTCCATGAGGCCCCGCTGTGTCACTCTGGCCCTCGGTTCCCTGAGGATCTGGAGTGTCACACAGGTTGATGGCATTTGTCCTTGCTGTCCTTGACATCCCCCTGCCCCACAAAGAGCCCCGAGCCAGCCGTGAGGGACAGGCCCTGGTGGCCCAGGCTGGGCTCAGGGCTTGGCCTTTCTGCTTCCTGCAGCCAAGCCAGGCCTTGCTCAGCATTGCAGTTCCCTGCCCACAGCCTTGGGCTCCCTGCACTCCTGGCCTCAAGGATCTGCTCTCAGCACTCCATGGGCAGCCTTTGGCACTCCCTGCCCTCCCTGGGGCCCAGCCGTGCTCCAAGGCACTTGGAGTTTTGCTGCTGACTCCTTGAGCGGCTTCTTCATCCTTCTCTCAGTGCCTGAGGCTCCTGGACCCAGCCCCAAATCCACCGTGGGGCTGATTAAAATACAGAAAGCCCTCAGGAGCTCTTTGTCTCCTGTCCATTGTCTTTGAGTCTCTGTTATAAATAGGAAACTTGACTATGCCAATATTCAAGCAGCAACCAATTTATTAATTATTATGGTAAAGTATGAGCAACACAGTGCTGGGTACAGTGGGGGCAGTTCTCCCTCCAAATGCACACCGATAGATGTGGCTTACAGGTATTTATAGGGGTACTCATAAGCTTTCTCAGCAGTTTCTATTCCAATTTTTACTCATCAGCAGTTTCTATTTTCCAATTTTTACATCACAATTCTATGCACTATTGCGATTTCTTTTTCTCAGGATACGTCCCAAAAAGGAGGATCTCCAGATGATGGTGGTAGTTTCCGAAATATTGGTCCTGGTTTCCGCAAGAATAAAGACAAATCCCATCTGGTGAAGTCCAGCTCCCCAGATGTGGCTCCACCTTTTTAATTACAATGACTATAAATCTCATAACAGTGATGTCCAGCTTCCCTTGGTCAAAATTATAAATCCTTGAGATGATGTTCATCTTCCTTTCTCAAGCTGTTTTTCTCTGTTTTGTTAAGGCATGAGATAATCATGTTTTCTTTTTATATATTCCAAAGCTCTAGTTTCAAGGATACAAGCAATATTCTCAAATTATACTTCAAAAGAGTTATTGCAGAACTCTTTAAGGCTTAACTACAAGCAAAGATCAACATCCTTAACGGTTTAATACAAATGCTCCTAAATCAACCAAGGTTAATTGCAAAGAAAAGAGGGGTTCAAAGGCCTTCTTCCATGCTTTACTTTCCTCAGTTATTATTAGAATTCACAACTGTCCCATTGTCGGCCTCCACACATATCACAATCACAAATACACACATTGCCTGTCTGTACCTGACACGAAACACAGCTTTGTATTTCACACTGAGGAGCACTCGGGAAATGTCACTGCAAGGGCAGTGTTGATCAGCCCGGTGCTTCCCCTGTGCTGTGCCTTACACCGCTGTTTAGTTTTATTCGGCTTTTAGAGCCTGCCTGTGAAGAGAAGCCCCCCAGGAGAGCAGAGGCTGCTGAAAGATCTGACATCCTCACCCTAAGCAAGGGATGGAACAGCACAGACTGCTGAAAAGATTCCAGCTGATTTCAGGGCAGAGAAAAAGCCAAAACAGTTTAACTTGGTATTTGGTGGTGCATGTCTGTATAAAGGAATGCTCTAAAATGTCAGCTTCCAATAAAATGCCCTTGGCTGAGGTTTCCTCTGCTGGTGAGAGTCTTTTAGACCCAGCCTTCTCCTGACCTCTCTGCTGTTGCAGTTCCATGGACAGAGGCTGTTGTCTCTTACCCTCTCCCAAGGGCAGGCTGGTATTCAGCCATCTCCAGGACAGCAGGGCCCCATTCCACGTCACTGTGACCTGGGAAGGCAAACTCCATCATTCCAAATGTCCCCCCTTGATCCTTCTTGCCAGACATTTGACCCTGGCACTGGGGTTTGCTGCTGGTTGTTGCAGGAAAAGGGAAAACCCTGTGACATTTTGGAGCACATGAAACCAAGAAAACCCCTTTGACACTGTGGGGTCTGATGGAATCAAGGGTCCTTTGTGACACAGAGGGGCCAACATGGAGCCAAATATCCCTTGTGAGAGTTGGGGAGCTTGTGGAACCCATTGTTCATTGCAACACTACGGATCCAAGGAGACCGTGGTGTTGTTCATTGCTTATGGAAAGCTTTTGCATTAATCATGGAATCATGGAGCCCATTGTGACACAGCAGGGCCCGTGGAACCAAGGGGCCATGGTGACACTTGGAACTAAGGATACCGCTGTGGAGTACGGAACCTCATGGAACCAAAAGTCCATTGTCACAGAGCAAGGCCTCGTGGAACCATGGAGTCCAAAGGTCTAAAACATTTCCTGCACAGTTCTGCCTTGGGTTAGGGGAATGTTATTGGTGGCAGCTTGGTCTCGGCACACGCTTGAGGAGTGTGTCTGTTTTCAGTGGGAAAACTCAGGAGTTGCTTCAAAAAATACACAAAGTGAAAACCCCTCTTAGGCTGGGTGCAGCCAGCTCTCCAAGCACAGCAGGTCCCAGGGGAGTGAGGACAGACAGGATGGGGCTGGGGAATGTGGAGCAAGGTTGTCCACACAGGGTCAGAGCTCAAGGCACAGCTTCTGTGAGCAGGCCAGAGCTGCTGAGGAGAGACCCTGGGGCAATATCAATCACAGAATGCTGCAATTGTCTCTGTTCCAAAGAGAACAGTAATAAAATACACCCTTTAAAACAGGAGTGCATATTTTTTAGAAGCTCTTTGAAATATTTCTCCATAACTAAACTAGGAACCAAAAACCTAGGAGAGCCGAGGGCACTGTTGCAGCTTCAGGCCCAAAAAGTGCAAAAAAACAGTGAATTGAGGAGAGCAGACTGGAGGATGGGACTTCATAACCTGAAGCTGTAACTGGATAATCACCCAAATATGTAAATGGACCAAAACTTATAAAGGTGTGAAAATGTGTGACCCATCCTCTGTCTTGGGTGTACCCTCAGCTGGGCTCTTGTACTGCCCCAGGTGTATCCTTTGAAGGCCATTTTAATAAATCCCTACTTTATTCCTGTAACACTGCCCAGCCTCTGTTCTAGGCAGCCTCTCAAGGCATCAAGGCCTGGCTGGCTGGGCCACCTGGGGCCACCTGACAGGTCCAGCTGACCCTGGCATGTCAAGGGCTGCTGCTCATCAGCCCCTGGAACACTGGGGCTCTGGGCTCTCCTTCCTGTGGAAAGAACTCTCCTTCTCCTCCAGGTGTCCATGGCCAAAATCAGGATTCCTCCTCCAAATTTCCATATATGCAAAGATTGTTCTCAGATGAAATCTGCCATGACAGACAGATCTGGCTGGCTTGGCCACCCAGGGGCCACCTCTCATCTACCTTTGAAACACTGGGACCATGTGCTTCTCTTTCTTATGGGAAAAAAGCACCTTTCACATCCATGCACCCATGGCCAAAGTTGGGAATCCATCTCCAGAATTCCCTATATCCAGGGATTTCTTCCTGACAAAAGCTGCCAGGAGAGACGGGTCTGGCTGGCCTTGGTTTCTGAAGAGCTGGCTCTTGTCTGCCTTTGAAACACTGGGGCTCTGTGCTTTCCTTCATAATGAAAAGAACTCTCCTTCCTGGCCAGGTGCCCACCGCCAAAACTGAGATTCCACCTCCAAAATTCACTATATCCAAGGATCTCCCCCAGATGGGAGGTGTCAGGAGAGACAGGTCTGGCTCTCTTGGCCCATGGCTGGCCACCTCTCATCTTCTTCCAAAACACCTGAGCTTTGCACTTTTCTTTCCTCTGGGAAAAACCATCCACCTCAACCAGGTGCCCATGGCCAAAGCTGGGAATCCACCTCCAGAATTCCCTATATCCAAGGATTCCTCCTTGATGAAAGCTGCCTGGACAAACAGGTCTGGCAGGTTTGGCCTCTCAGGAGCCTTCTCTCTGTACTTCAGCCCCTGAAACACTTGGGCTCTGTGCTTTCCTTCCTGTGGAAAAAAACCATCCTAATTATCATGGATATATGCAGAAATGGCCAAAATTTGGATTCCAACTGAAAATTCCCTATATCCAAGAGCTGCTTTCAGACAAAAGCTGCCAGGACAGAGAGGTCTGGCTGGCCTTGGACTCTGGTAGCTGCCTTTCATCTGGCCCTGAAACACTGGTGTTCCATGCTTTCCTTCCTATGGAAAAGAACTGTCCTTCTCCTCCAGGCATCCATGGCTGAAACTGGTATTCCACCTCTAAAATTCCCTATATCCAGAGATTGCTCCCAGAAAAAAATCTTCTGTCTAATCTGGCTGCCCATGGCCTCTAGTGGATGCTGCTCATCTGCCCCTGGAACACTGGGGCTCGGTTGTTTCCTTCCTATGGAGACCACTGTGACACTGTGAGGACCACGTGGAACCATGGACACCATTGTGACACTTTGGGGCCATGGTGACACCGTGGGGCTCCATGGAACCAAGAGACCACCGTGACACTGTGGGGCCTCGTGGAACCATGGAGACCATTGAGACCCTTCAGGGCCTTGTGTAACCAAGGGGCCACTGTGACACCTCAGGGACTCATGGAAGCAAGGGAAGCACTGGGACATTGTGGGGCCCCATGGAATCAGGGGAACAGAGAACAGCTCTGGCTGATTTGGCCTCCCAGGAGAGACCTGACAGGTCTGGCTGATCTTGGAATGTCAAGGGCTGCCTCTCATCTGCCCATGAACCACTGGGGCTCCATGCTTTCCTTCCTGTGTAAAAGACTTTCCTCTCTTCTCAGACACCCATGGACAAATTTGGTACTTGCCCTAAAAAATTTCCGGTGTACAAGGGTGTGTTACAGACAAAAACCTGCCAGCTCTGGCTGGCCTTGGCCTCTGGTGGTCACATCTCATCTGCCTCAGAAGCACCAGGGCTCTGTGCCTTCCTTCCTATGGAAAAGAACCAGCCTTCTTGTCCAGGGGCCATGGCAGAAATTGGAATTTGGCCGCCAAAATTCCATCTATCCCAGGATTGCTCCCAGACAAAAGCTGCCAGGACAGACAGCTCTGCCTGGCCTTGGCCTCTGGTGCTGTTCTTAGACTTTGAGCAGAATGTTTTCATCTGAAAACACCTTGGAGAGGGCCCAAAGATCTCCCAGGCTGGGGTTTGCAGGCCTCAAGAACATAACCCATGGAGGTTGATGTGCCTGGTCTCACTTGAGAAGAGACTGAGGACAGAACAGGAGTGGCCTGGCAGGGATTGAAGGGCGGATTCAGAAATGGTGGAGTTTTTTCTCCATAGTGGGAAAGAGCCAGATACAGAAATGATACCAAAAATGCAGCTGGGGAGGCCCAGAGTGGACACAAGTGAGGAACCAGGCACCAGAGCAGGGCTGTGGTGCAACTCATCCCTCAGGAGTCTGGGTCAGCCCAAGGCTTTGTGTGGGCAGGCAGAGGCAGGCAGGAGGCAGAGCTGTCAGCAAAGGAAGGGGCCAGCCAGCTGGGGCAGCCGGGGGATGAGCACAGCCTGCAGGGACAGAGGCGCAGGGCAGGGACACCGTAGCACAGCCTGGGCTGCACAGGGCACAGCCATGGGCAGCAGCTGCCAGGCCCTGACAGAGCCAACTTGGGCAGCACTTTGGCCATGGCTGCTGGGCCTGGGCCTGAGCCAGGAGCAGGAGACAAGTGACCCTTGCAGGCCTGGGGCCTCATGGCCTCCTTGTCCCTGCTCAGCAGCCTGGCAGGGGCCGCCCCATGCTCCTGCCCTTGGCATTGCCCATCCCCACATGCCAGTGCCCATCCCGGGAAGAGCCCTGAGCAAGGAGGGAGGGACAGGATCTGCCTGGCCAGGGGCTGGGGCTCAGGCCTTGGCCCTTTGCATTCCTGAAACACATCCAGCTTTGCTCAGCACCAGAGACACCTTGGCCTTGTTTGTGCCCAGCTGTCATCACTGCCTCCCGTGTTCTGCTCTACCTGGAACCTGGGGACACTTTCTCAATCCTGTCCCTCAATGAGACCCATTAAAACTTGAAGAAACTTTGGAGCTTAAATTTAATTTTGAGTTCTTGAGAAGTTTTTTGAGCACTCTCTCAGGGACTGAGTCTGATGTAAACAACACCAAATCCCTGTGAGGTTCATTAAAGTCCTTGTGCTGTGTCTGTGCTGCTGAGCTTTAAAGGAACAGCTCTTGCAGGACCAGCTCCTCTCCCAGCCCAGCAGGGCTGAGGGCTCTGCCTGCAGGCACTGAGGGGACAGGAGCCAGGCAGAGACAGGCTGAAGGCAATCAGGATTGGGAAGACATTGAACTGAGACTTCACTAGGGGAAAAATTGTCACAGCCCACAGCCCACAGCCCACAGACTCTCACAGCAGTGGTGAGTCTGTGGGTGCAGGGATAGATCCCTGGTGCTCCTGGAGGGATCTCCTGAAGCTGACCCAGGACAGGACTGATGTGACTGTAAGGATGGCTCTGCTGCCCTTTCTGCTTTGGGGGAGGATGTGCTGCAGAGCAGGGCTGCCCTGGGCACCCTCAGAGGGACAGGGCAGGATGGCTCCTGCTGCCAGGGACGGCTGCAGGGGATGAAGCTGGGGCTGCAGCCAGGGCTGCCCAGGGCTGTCCTGCAGAGCAGGTCCTGCAGCCCTCAGGGCTCTTGGCCAGCCCAGGGCATGTGCCACCTGCCAGGGGCAGCTCTCAGCCTGCCTGGCACCTCCCCATGGATGCTGCAGGGGAGAAGTTGGAGGTGGAAGGAGCGACCCCATCAGGGCAGATTCCTCCTGCTGTGGAGATGGTGCTGCGTGGCCAGGGCTGCTCTCAGCTTTCTCCTAAAGGGAAGGGAAAGGGGCTGTCAGCTTTGTCTGTGTCATTGACTCCTGCACTGTCACCCTGGGTAGCAACAGATGTGCCTCACATCTCCCTCAGAAAGTGCCTCCTCAGCCTCCTCTCCCTCAGCCTCCTCTCCCCTACCTGGTCAGGCTCAGCAGGGAAGGGGATGTGGCAAATCCTCCTGCAGCCATTCCAGGCACTGGCAGGACAGGGCAGGGACTGCAGAACCCACAGTGGGAGGGAAAAGAAGGGGATGTTGTGTGCCCAGACTTCAGCCAGGCCAGGGACAGGGTCTGCTGTGGTCTGCTCAGAGCCAGACTGGAGAGAGCTGGGCTGAAGGAGTGGAACGTGGGGTGGGTGGGAATTTGGCTGAACAATGAGAGTCAAATGTCATCCATGGTACAGAGTCCTCTTGGCAGCCACGCCCTGGTGACATCCCACAGTCACCAGCCCTTGACCACCACTGTGGAATATTTCTATTGTCTCTACAAGGGCATGAAATGCACTTTCAATTCCTTTATGGATGCTGCCAGATTGCAGGGAGTCTGTGACCAAATTCATCTAGAAAATGGTGAGTGCGAAACATAATTGGGCAAAATGACTTAGTTGGGTAAATTTGTCTGGCCATCAGGTGCCAAGCAAGCCACAAGAAAGGGCAGAAAAAATTTATGCATCAGAAGAGAGGCAGGTCAATAGGAAAAAACTCAAACTTAACCAAAAAAAAAAAAAACCTACCCAAACCCAATCAAAAAAGCAAAGCAAGACCCACCCACAACAACACAAAAACCCCACAAACAAACCAACCTCAAAAAAAAAAAGGTCACAAACAGAAGACAAGCAAATCCACAGGGAATCTTCAATCAGTTTGACCACATTGCGGCAAGAGAACATTCTGTATGTGTAGGAAACGAATCCCCTACCCTCCTTGTCCCCCCACTTCTCCCAGTTGATTGCCGTCATGGTGTGACATGGAATGGAACATCCCTTGGGTCAGTCCAGCCCAGCTGTCCCATCCCTGTTCCCCAGGAACACCTGCCCACCCCAGGCCCATGGGTTGGGGGGTTGCAGATGCCTCATGTGGGGCGAGCACTGAGACAAGGACAGGAGAACAGAACAACATTTACTCTTGCCAAGGACAGCAGAACAGAACAGCACAGCCTTGGAGAAACTGATTAAGGATGTACCTCTGGCAAACAGAAGTGACACAAAATGCAAGCAGGATGCCAGCTCAGCTCTGCAAGGCTGACAGAACAGAAGTTATGCAGAACAATATTACTGCCCTTACTCAAAAGGAGGGGGTTGACAAACAGCCACCTTAAAAGGACATCATGTGTTGAAGACGGAACCCAAAGAACCATGTAAGGATTTGTGATAAGGGTGCAACTATGTCAAAGAAACTCAAAGGAAGTGGGGATAGCTAATGGATACATAATCAGTGTGTGTGATAAAAACTCTGTTCATTTAATGCTCAGTGCACTCGTAATGGCAGAAGGATGGACCAAGTGACCACCATGCTGTAAGAGAAAATACCTACTTTCAAATTCTCAAAACTGTGTGAGACAGTTTCTGTCCAGCAGATTTCAGTATCAGTGGTGTCCTTGACTCCATTATACCCCACAGTTTCACAGGGGCCCCTTGGTTCCATGAGGCCCTGCTGTATAACAATGGACCCTTGGTTCGCTTGGGTTCTGTACCGTCAAAACAGCCTCCTTGGCTCTGCAGTGCCACAATGCTCTCCTTGGTTCCATGTGGCCTTGGTGTGTGTCATGGATTGACCCTGGCGCAATGCCAGTGCTCTCATGAGAATACATTCTCTCTAGTGTCTGCTGTGAGATGTGACCAGGAATAGAGCAAAGCAGGCTCCAACTTAGGAATAAAGGGAGAAAAACTTTATTAACTTAAAACTATATTTAAAAAGAAACACACACACAGAACTCAGAATGAAAGAATTAAAACCTTCTAAAAACATTCTTCCTCGTCCCCCACCAAATTTCCAATACATCACAGTAAAAAAAAATCCTGAATTCTCAATTCAGTTACTGTCTCTCAGGTCACTAACTCTCAGTCCATCACTACCCTTCAGATAATCAATTCTCAGTTCATCAAGAGACGAGTCCCTCTTGTACCATAGGCTTCCCCTGGAAACAGAGTTGAAACCTTGTGTATTTCCATGTCACACGTGGCACCACCCAGAGAACATTTGCCATTGTGACATCTTCCTTCCATGCCCAGTGCTCTCACCACTGCACATGGACCAGAGCTGCTCCTAGGGTTTTCTTTCTAAGGGTACTTTGCCCAGTTTTAAAAAGAGCACAGTCTCTCACTTTTGGGACAACTGTCTCCCCCCCAAAATTCAACCCCTGGGGCCGAGGGGTCTCAAGAACAGAGATCTTCTTCTCCTTCACTGAAGATTGAGGGCACCACCACCCTCCTCACCCATCGTCTCTGTTCACGCCACTCCACATAACATCACTGCACTCTCTCGGCTCCAAGCCATTTCTTCCCCCTAAATGCAGTCTCTGTGTGACAGGGGAAAAAATGGTTCTGTCCATGGCTATACAAGAAAAATCTAGCCAAAAGCAATTCCATCATCTCCTCCCACCTAGGATTCTACTGAACTTCTCTCCGACATCTTTTACTTGCATGGACTTTCATCACACTTGCCTATTACCGGCTATTCTATCCCTAACTCTCTTCTCATTCAGCTCCAGGAAGATCAGCATCTGAAAAGTTTCCATCATGCAAGAAAAGGATTAAAATATCAGGCTCAGCCTGTCCAGAACTCCCATGATGGCCTTGCCAGGCACCTTTTCGCCGCACCCCCCCTTTCTCCTTCTCAGCCAGGCCGTGCTACTAAATTTCAAGGTGGCCAGCACAGGCACAGGCTCCCTCTCTCTCTCTCTCCCTCAGAAGGTGGGGGGGGCTGCCCGATGTCTCTCAGGGTTCCTCCACCCTTCCATCCTGCAGGGGCCTTCACCTCCCTTCTCCATCCAAGGTCCCAGCCTACCTCACCCGGTCGCATGGCTTCCCCTCCCACACCCAGCCCGCAGCTGAGCAGGGGAGGTCCGACCTCTTTTACAGACAGAAACCAAGAGAGCTTCCCCCTGGGAGTTCTCAGCTTTTAACCGCCCTGTGTTCTCACAGGTGTATCCATATCCTCAGTGGCCACAGTAGGTGCCAATATTCAAATCTGAGCACATATTGGTTTGACCTCAGCATTTCAAAAAACTCATTTCTTCTCAAACCAGGACAGTGTGTCACAACAGCCCCTTGGTTCCATCAACTGCCAGAGTGTCACCCTGGTCTCTTGGATCTGCAGTGTCACAATGGACAACTGGTCACAAGCAGCCCTGCTGTGTCACCATGAATATTTGGTTCCATGGGGCTCCACAGTGTCACAACGGCCCCTTGGATCCACGAGGTTCCACAGCATCTCCATGGTCTCCTTGGATCCACAGTATCTCCATGGACCATTGGTTCCATCTGACCCTTCTGTGTCACAGTGGTTCCTTGGTTCCATGAAGCCCCACTGCATAACAATGGAATCTTGGTCCTGTGAGGCTCTTTACTGTCACAATGGTTTCCTTGGTTGTGGACTGTGACAGTGGACCCTTGGTTCCATGGCGTTCCATGATGTCACAATGGACCCTTGGTTCCACGAGGTTCCATGATGTCACAATGGTCTCCTTGGTTCCTCAAGGCCTTGCTGTGTCACAACCGAAACATGGTTCCATGAGCTTCCATGGTGTCACCATGGTCTCCTTGGATCCACATTGTCACAATGGACAATTGGCTCCATGGGCCCTGCTGTGTCACAATAAACCCTTAGTGCCATGAGGTTCTGTGGTGCCTGGTTCAATGGGGCCCTGGAGTGTCACAATGGCTGCTTGGTTCCATGAGCTTCCAAAGCATCAACAATGGCCTCCTTGTTTCTGCAGTGTCAAAATGGACCCTGGTTCCATGAGGTCCCTAAATGTCACTGGTGTCCTGGGTTCCATGTGGCCCTGCTGTGTCACCACGGCCCCTTGCTTCCATGAGTTTCTGTACTGTCAGCAATGGTTCCTTTGTTCCAATGAGGCCCTGCTGTGTCACAATGGACCCTGGGTTCCATGAAGTTCTTCAGTGTCACAACGGTCCCTTGGATCCATGATGTCCCATAGTGTCACCATGGTGTCCTTGGATCCACACTGTCATAATGGACCATTGTTGCATTGTTGCATTTTCACACTTTAAGGCCTTGTGAAACCAACGGGCCTTTATGGCACTTTGTGTCCCCATGGAACCAAGGAGTCCATTGTGGCACTGTGAGGCCCTGTTGGGCCAAAGGGCAATTGTGGCACTGTGTGGCACCATAGAACCAAGGGACCATTGTGACACTGCAGGGACCCATGGAACTAAGGATTCAGGGCACAGTGTGGGACTCATGGAACCAAAGGTCCATTGTGACATTGTGGGGCCTCATGGAACCAAGGGGGGACAATTGTGACGCTGTGGAGCCAAATGGAAGCAAGGGGCCAGTGTGACACAGCTGGGCCTCATGCAGCCAAGGGGCCACTGTGATCCTGAGGAGCCTAAAAGAACCAAGGGGCCATTTTGACACTCTGCAGCTGTGGAGACCCTGAGAAGCATTCCCTGGGTTAGGGAGACAGAAGAAGATTCCTTCAAAAGCTGTTTGACCCCATTGGCTCCTTCCCCTTGTTCTGTGTCCCTCAGCCACTCCCTCCCCATTCCCCCCTTGGCCCCCATCTTTGTACTGCCCCCATGGCACTGATCAGCCCCCACCTCTGGAGATACAGGAACCTGGACTGCCCCCAGGAGTCCTGCCTTGTGACACTGAACATCTCACTGCACGGCTGAATTAAACATCTGTGGATACCATGCAAAGGCCCTTTTTGCTTCCCTGACCCTGGGCTTTATTAGCAGCTATTTTGGCTGCAACAATGGTCTGTTATGGCAGTGTGGATCCAAGGACACCATGGTGACACTATGGGACATCATGGATCCAAGGGGCCGTTGTGACACTGAAGAACTTCATGGAACCCAGGGTCCATTGGGACACAGCAGGGCCTCATTGGAACAAAGGAACCATTGCTGACAGTACAGAAACTCATGGAAGCAAGGGGCCGTGGTGACACAGCAGGGCCACATGGAACCCAGGACACCAGTGACATTTAGGGACCTCATGGAACCAGGGTCCATTATGACACTGCAGAAACAAGGAGGCCATTGTTGATGCTATGGAAGCTCATGGAACCAAGCAGCCATTGTGACACTCCAGGGCCCCGCTGAACCAGGCAGAGCATTGTGACACCACAGAACCTCATGGCACTAAGGGTTTATTGTGACACAGCAGGGCCCATGGAGCCAATTGTCCATTGTGACAATGTGGATCCAAGGAGACCATGGTGACACCATGGAAGCTCATGGAACCATGTTTCGGTTGTGACACAGCAAGGCCTTGAGGAACCAAGGAGACCATTGTGACATCATGGAACCTCGTGGAACCAAGGGTCCACTGTCACAGTCCACAACCAAGGAGACCATTGTGACAGTAAAGAGCCTCACAGGACCAAGATTCCATTGTTATACAGTGGGGCTTCATGGAACCAAGGAACCACTGTGACACAGAAGGGTCAGATGGAACCAATGGTCCATGGAGATACTGTGGATCCAAGGAGACCATGGAGATGCTGTGGAACCTCGTGGATCCAAGGGGCCGTTGTGACACTGTGGAGCCCCATGGAACCAAATATTCATGGTGACACAGCAGGGCTGCTTGTGGTCACTTGGGCCATCCTTTCTCCATTGGAGTGCACTGAGCATTAAATGAACACAGTTTTTATCACACACACTGATTATGTATCCATTAGCTATCCCCACTTCCTTTGAATTTATTTAACATAGTTGCACCTCTTATCATAAATCCTTTTATGGTTCTTTGGGTTTTGTCTTCAACACCCAGTGTCCTTTTTAGGTGGCTGTTCCTTGATCCCTCCTTTTGAGTAAGGGCAGTATTATTGTTTTGCATGACTTCTGTTTTGTCAGCCTTGTAGAGCTGAGCTGGCATCCTGCTTGAACTTTGTGTCACTTCTGTTTGCCAGAGGTACATCCTTAATCAGTTTCTCCAAGGCTGTGCTGTTCTGTTCTGCTGTCCTTGGCAAGAGTAAATGTTGTTCTGTTCTCCTGTCCTTGTCTCAGTGCTCGCCCCACATGAGGCATCTGCAACCCCCCAACCCATGGGCCTGGGGTGGGCAGGTGTTCCTGGGGAACAGGGATGGGACAGCTGGGCTGGACTGACCCAAGGGATGTTCCATTCCATGTCACACCATGATCAGCAATCACCTGAGAGAAACGGGCAGAAACAGGGGTAGGGGATTAATTTCCTTCTTAAGCCATTTTTCTTTCAAAACAGCACCTACACATACAGAATCTTCTCCTGCCACAAGGTGGTCAAACATTTTCTGCTGATTGGAGATTTCCTTTAGATTTGCTTTTCTTCTGTTTGTGGGTCTTGCTGTGCCTATTTTTCTTGGTTCAGTTTGGAGGTTTTTTCGTTGGCTTTGTGCTTTTCCCTATTAAACTGCCTTTCTTGTGATGCATAAGTTTTTTCCCCCTTTTCTTGAGGCTTGGTTGGCATCTCATGGCAAGATAAACTTTTCCAATTTAGTCATCTTGCCCAATTACATTTTGCAGTCACCATTAACTAGATGAGTTTGGTCACAGACTCCCTGCAATCTGGCAGCATCCATAAAGGAATTGAAAGTGCATTTCATGCCCTTGTAGAGACAATAGAAATATTCCACAGTGGTGGTCAAGGGCTGGTGACTGAGGGATGTCACCAGGGCGTGGCTGCCAAGAGGACTCTGTACCATGGATGACATTTGACCCTCATTGTTCAGCCAAATTCCCACCCACCCCACGTTCCACTCCTTCAGCCCAGCTCTCTCCAGTCTGGCTCTGAGGAGATCACAGCAGACCCTGTCCCTGGCCTGGCTGAAGTCTGGGCACACAACATCCCCTTCTTTTCCCTCCCATGTGGGTTCTGCCGTCCCTGCCCTGTCCTGCCAGTGCCTGGAATGGCTGCAGGAGGATTTGCCACATCCCCTTCCCTGCTGAGCCTGACCAGGCTGTGACTCTCCCAGTCCCCCTCTCTGCCCTGTTTGCAGACTGGTTCCATGTCTGCCCTTCCCAAGGGCCCAGGACCCTCTGGGTTGGCTCTGGCCTTTCCAAGGGGTCTGAGAGAGGTCCCACAGGGACACTGCCCAGCCTTCTCAACATTCCTGACACCAAAGGCCTTTTTCACATCCCTCAGTTCCAGGTCAGTGCCCAGAACACAGCACAGCCCTGTCCAGGTCTTCAGGGTGGTTCAGAAGGTGAGACCCCCTGCACACTCCCCCTCTGGCCAAGCACTGGGCTTTGCTGTGCCAGGGCATTCCTGGGGCACACTGCTGACAGCAGCTCTGGAGGAGAGCAAAGCCTCCCTGCCCTGCCCTCAGGAGATGCCCTTGGCTGATGGAGCTGCTGTGCTGGAGCCCAGCTGTGTCCCAGCAGTGCCTATGGCCTGTCCCTGCCTGTGGCCACAGCAGGGACACACAGCAGGACAGTGACCAAGCTGCCAGAGCACTCCGGCCTTACAGCCACAGCAGGGCTGGGAAGGAGAGGCTGGAGTTGGGCAGGGCAGATGTGGGAAGAGCCAGGGCCATTGTCCCTGTGTGTTCTGGTGTGCTGAGGGTCTCTTCCCTCCACCTCTGCTCACAGGCACTGCCCCTGCAGGGACAGAGAAGAGCTCAGGAAGAATCCTGGACACACAGATCAGGAGAATAATTTCTCTTTATTTAAATGCATTGGAAAAAATTCTCTGGTAAGTCTTTATGTTTCTAACATTCATGTACATTCATGTACAAACATTCATGTACAAATGCAAAAAATAATTGTACAGTATTTCGTAAAAAAACACGATGCAACAATGGAAAAAGTTACCAAAGAAGAAATTAACAAATTGTGGAAAAAATCAGAGATTGTAAAGAGTTTCATTCTAAGGGATCTGCAGCAGAAAAGAAAGAGTTTAGTCCTTCTGAAAATACAGAGTCATCAATTTTCTCAGGGCATCCTTAAGCTCCTGGTTCCTCAGACTGTAGATGAGGGGGTTCAGGGCTGGAGGCACCACTGAGTACAGAAATGTGATTGAGACATCCAGGGATGAGGAGGACATGGAGGGGGGTTTTAGATAGGCAAATACTGCAGTGCTGACAAACAGGGAGACCACGGCCAGGTGAGGGAGACAGGTAGAAAAGGCTTTGTGCCGTCCCTGCTCAGAGGGGATCCTCAGCACAGCCCTGAAGATCTGCACATAGGAGAAAACAATGAACAAAAAACATATGACTTCTAAACAGACACTAGCAGCAAGAAGCCCAACTTCCCTGAGGTAGGATTTGGAGCAGGAGAGCTGGAGGATGTGTGGGATTTCACAGAAGAACTGGCCCACGGCATTGCCATGACACAGGGGCAGGGAAAATGTATTGGCTGTGTGCAGCAGAGCAATGAGAAAGCCACTGGCCCAGGCAGCTGCTGCCATGTGGGCACAAGCTCTGCTGCCCAGGAGGGTCCCGTAGTGCAGGGGTTTGCAGATGGACACATAGCGGTCGTAGCACATGATGGTCAGGAGGAAATACTCAGCTGAAATGAAAAAGACAAGCATCATGACTTGTGCAGCACATCCTGAGTAGGAGATGTGCCTGGTGTCCCAGAGGGAATTGTGCATGGCTTTGGGCACAGTGGTGCAGATGCAGCCCAGGTCGCTGAGGGCCAGGTTGAGCAGGAAGAAGAACATGGGCGTGTGCAGGTGGTGGCCGCAGGCTACGGCGCTGATGATGAGGCCGTTGCCCAGGAGGGCAGCCAGGGAGATGCCCAGCAAGAGGCAGAAGTGCAGGAGCTGCAGCTGCCGCGTGTCTGCCAGTGCCAGCAAGAGGAAGTGGCTGATGGAGCTGCTGTTGGACATTCCTTCATTCTGGACATGGTGGACTGTTCAAAAATAACATTGACAAGCTTGGATCAATTTCTTTGTGTCAATCCTATGGGTTTTTTTGGAATCCCCTCAAAATTGCTTTTCTTCCAGGGAGGCCAAAGTTTTTACTGAATTTGGCTAAACTTTTTTGAGTTTGGGTTTGTACTGCGGATTTCCTGCCTCATCTTCAGCACTGCTCTCAGGTTGAACACTGGGGAGCCCAGAGGGAAAACTGGGCTCCCTATTCCTCTGTGCAGTCAGACCTGCTGGAAGCACAGATGTGCTAGTGTTCATTTCACCTCTCTCTATTTCAGTGTGACCACACTTAAAAGTTTCTTAAAAAAATAAGGTGAACTTTGTGAATTCTCCAGTTTAAAAGAAATTTTCTCCAAACCTTTCTCTCTTTCCCTTTGCAGTTGGACAGGATGGGATACCAAAGGTAGGTTTGGCTCTCTGCTGCCTGGAGTTGTGCCTACTGGGAGCTGTTTCTCTCTATCCAAGCCCTGTCCCTGCTAGTGCTGCCAGAGCCCACCTAGCCCTGGCGGCTCAGCTCTGCCCTGCAGACCCCTCCCAGCACAGGGCACTGCCCAGGGCCATCTCCCTGGCAGCAGGGCCTTAAGGGCAGGGCAGACAAACAGAGATGCTGCAAGCCAAGGTGCTGCTGCTGCTGTCTGTAGGGAGAGGAGGCTGAGGAGGCACTTTCTGAGGGAGATCTGGGGCACATCTGCTGATGTCCCGGGTGACAGTGCAGGAGTCTCAGTGACACAGACAAAGCTGACAGCCCCTTTCCCTTCCCTTTAGGAGAAAGCTGAGAGCAGCCCTGGCCATGCAGCACCATCCCCACAGCAGGAGGAATCTGCCCTGATGGGGGTCGCTCCTTCCACCTCCAACTTCTCCCCTGCAGCATCCATGGGGAGGTGCCAGGCAGGCTGAGAGCTGTCCCTGGCAGGTGGCACATGCCCTGGGCTGGCCAAGAGCCCTGAGGGCTGCAGGACCTGCTCTGCAGGACAGCCCTGGGCAGCCCTGGCTGCAGCCCCAGCTTCACCCCCTGCAGCCGTCCCTGGATCAGGAGCCATCCTGCCCTCTCCCTCTGAGGGTGCCCAGGGCAGCCCTGCTCTGCAGCACATCCTCCCCCAAAGCAGAAAGGGCAGCAGAGCCATCCTTACAGTCACATCAGTCCTGTCCTGGGTCAGCTTCAGGAGATCCCTCCAGGAGCACCAGGGATCTATCCCTGCATCCACAGACTCACCACATAGTGGGCTGTGACAATCTTTCCCCTAGTGAAGACTCAGCTCATTGTCTTCCCAATCCTGATTGCCTTCAGCCTGTCTCTGCCTGGCTCCTGTCCCCTCCGTGCCTGCAGGCAGAGCCCTCAGCCCTGCTGGGCTGGGAGAGGAGCTGGTCCTGCAAGAGCTGTTCCTTTAAAGCTCAGCAGCACAGACACAGCACAAGGACTTTAATGACCCTCTCAGGGATTTGGTATTGTTTACAAGAGACTCAGTCCCTTAGAGAGTGATCAGAAAACTTCTTAAGAAATCAAAATTAAATTTAAGCTCCAAAATTTCTTCAAGTTTTAATGGGTCCCACTGAGGGACACGACTGAGAAAGTGTCCCCAGGTTCCAGGTAGAGCAGAACACTGGAGGCAGTGATGACAGCTGGGCACAAACAAGGCCAAGGTGTCTCTGGTGCTGAGCAAAGCTGGATGTGTTTCAGGAATGCAAAGGGCCAAGGCCTGAGCCCCAGCCCCTGGCCAGGCAGATCCTGTCCCTCCCTCCTTGCTCAGGGCTCTTCCCGGGATGGGCACTGGCATGTGGGGATGGGCAATGCCAAGGGCAGGAGCATGGGGCGGCCCCTGCCAGGCTGCTGAGCAGGGACAAGGAGGCCATGAGGCCCCAGGCCTGCAAGGGTCACTTGTCTCCTGCTCCTGGCTCAGGCCCAGGCCCAGCAGCCATGGCCCAAGTGCTGCCCAAGTTGGCTCTGTCAGGGCCTGGCAGCTGCTGCCCATGGCTGTGCCCTGTGCAGCCCAGGCTGTGCTACAGTGTCCCTGCCCTGCGCCTCTGTCCCTGCAGGCTGTGCTCATCCCCCGGCTGCCCCAGCTGGCTGGCCCCTTCCTTTGCTGACAGCTCTGCCTCCTGCCTGCCTCTGCCTGCCCACACAAAGCCTTGGGCTGACCCAGACTCCTTCTGGGGGTCTGTATTGCACCACAGCCCTGCCCTGGGAGAGAAATTCCTGTCTCCTTGAGTGGAATCTAGGCCTCCCCATCTGCCCTTGGCATTAATTTTTTTCTGTTTTTCCAGCTGTTCTCTACTATGTCAAAAGGATTCACCATCTCTGAAACCACCCTCAACCCCTTCCAGGACTCTCCTCTGCTGTCCTAAGTCTCCACCCCACTGAGCACAGAGCTCCTCTGTCCCTATACAGTGCTCATGTGCCTGAGGCCATGGGCGCCTGGACAAGAAGGACAGTTCAGTTCTTTTCTACAGAACAGAAACCACAGAGCCCCAGGGTTTTGAAGGCAGATGCCTTAGGCCAAGGCAAGCCAGACCTGTCTGTCCTTGCAGCTTTTGTC
>NC_066338.1:2940156-3019240 GCF_022539315.1 Serinus canaria
TGCTTCATTTGCTCCTAGGCTCACCTAAAGCTCTCTGTTGAGCCCAGATTGTCTCTGGCTCTGCCCTCTTCCTGATCCTGTGCAGGGATGGAGCAGTGCTGTGCTTTCAGAAAGCTGTTCTTGAAACCTTCCAGCATTCCAAGCCCCTTTGCCCTCCATGGATGCTTGCCATGGAATCCCTCACAGCTGGGTTCAGAGCATCCTCAGGATGGCTCTTCCATAGCCCAGGGGCTCCAGGGTGCTCAGCAGGATCCACAGTGTTGTGGAAATGGACCTTCAGCACAGGGACCTTTCCAGCCTGATCTCCCTCACTCCTCTGTGTCTGTGCACAAAACACGGCGTGGAAGAGAACAGCAAGAGGGGCCTGTGTGTCCCAGGGCTCCGGATTTGCATCGCTCCAGCTCCACTGAGATGTGGGTAAAGTGAAGAAGCCAAACAGTTTATTAATGGAAGGTGAAACAAAGGGATGAGCTGGGAGGGAAAAAGGGGATGGGCAGGGTCTGAGGGCTGGAGGGAGGGAGCTGTTACCAGGAAGGGAGAAGGCATGAGATATGGGAGCTTCCCACAGGCTCAGCTGTGCCAGTCATCAGCTGTGCCTGGAACTCCAGCTGGTCTCCTCTGGTCTCCAGGTGGTCTCACCTTCCAAGGTCTTAAAGAGACACTGGTTCTTCTGAGCCAGCAGATGAAAGTAGTTCCGCAGCTTTTCCCTCAAACATCATCTGTATAAATGTTCTTATACGGGAAGGGATGTCGTTTTCACTCAGGCCTTGAACGGCTGGAAGAGAGAGAACAGAGCCACAGTCAGAACCTGGATGTGCAGGTATCCAAGGATACTTTTCTTCCAGGGCCATCCCACCCAGCTCTTGCCATGGCCACAAGACAGGAGGGGCCAAGGGGATCAGCTGCAAGGTGCTGGCCATGAATCACCTCACACTTGTCTCTGAAATCTCTGTGTGCTCTGCCCACACCACCCTCGTCCACAGAAAAAGCAAAGCCCACCGCAGCCAGGGCAGGGATTGCAGCTCCCTGCCCAGGCATTGCAGCTCACCCAGCCAGCCCCTGCTGACAGCCCGCTGCGCTCACTCACCCTCGTGGAGGGCCTGGAATATGTGAGATGTATTCAGAGACAGAGCAGAGCAGGCTCTAACTTAAGATTGAAAGAAAAAAAACTTTATTAACTTAAAATTACAAGGAAAAATACACAGAACAGAGGATGAAAAGTTTCTAAATTTTTTTTTCTTCTTTTTACTAAATTTTTTAAATTCTATTACTACTTTTTAGATCACTCGCTCTCAGTCTATCACTACTTTTTAGATAATCAATTCTCAATTCTTCGAGAAGCGAGGAGTCTCTCTTGCACCACAGACTTCACCCTGGAAACAGTCAAAATTTTTTGTGTGTCTTTGTCACATGTGGCACTGCTTGGAGAACTTTTTGCTATCGTGACTTCTTTTTTCTATGTTCAGTGCTCTCATTACTGCACATGGACTAGAGTTGCTTCTAGGGTTTTTTTTTTTTAAGGATGCTTTGTCTAGTTCTAAAAAAGAGCACAGTCTCTCTCTTTTTGGGACACCTGTCTCCCCCAAGTTTCACCCCCTGGGGCTGAGGGGTCTCTTGAACAGAGGTCATTTTCTTCTTTTTCTTCGAAGACGAAGGGCACTACTACTACCCTCCTCACCCGTTGTCTCTGTTCACACACTTTCACATCACCGCACTCTCCTGGCTCTGAGCCATTGCCTCCTCCTGGAATGCAGTCTTTGTGTTACAGGAACTCAAGGGTTCTGTCATGGCTATTAA
This sequence comes from Serinus canaria, assembly GCF_022539315.1. Lineage (NCBI taxonomy): Eukaryota > Metazoa > Chordata > Aves > Passeriformes > Fringillidae > Serinus > Serinus canaria. The sequence continues at coordinate 2,941,954 of NC_066338.1, forward strand.
GGAAAAAGTCTAGCCAAAGGCTACTGTATGATCTCCTCCACCTAGGATTTTTCTCAACTTCTTTTAAAGTTTTTTACTTATCTATTTTTTTGCTATTTCGCTCTATCTCCTCAACTTCAGGAAGAATCAGCATTTGCAAGGTTTCTATCATCGCAAGAAGGGTTAAAAGTCTCAGGCTCTGCCGGTTTGGTTCATGAACTCTCACGGCTGGCTGCCCTGCTGGGCACCCCCCATCTTCTCCTTCACACCAGCCGCGCTATCACAGGCGCAGGCTGCTCTCTCTCTCTCTCCCTCCGGGGTGGGGGGAAATGGGGGATGGCTGCCCGAAGCCCTCGCAGTGCTCTCTTCCACCCTTCGGCCCAGGCCTGGGCTACCTCCCTCCGGCCGCATGGCTCCCCTCCCCTGCCCAGCTCGGAGCCGGGCAGGGGAAGGTCTGCTCTCTTCCAAGACCGGAACCCAAAGAGAGTTTTTCTTGGGAGTTCACAGCTTTTAACTCTCTGTGTTCTCAGAGGCGTATCCATGCCCTCAGTGGACAAACTAGGTGTCAATAATAAAATTTGAACACTGATTGGAGTGACTACACTATCTCAAAAAAACTTCATTTCCTCTCAAACTACAACATAGTGACAAAAATACAATGCCTTAGTTGATACTGGTGTGCAGTGTACCCTGATACCATCGGGACAGGTTGGGGCAGAATCTGTTTCCATTGCTGGGGTGACAGGGGAATGGCAGCAATTAACCCAGGCTGGAGCCCAGGTGAGCCTGACTGGAAAGCAGTGGCAGAAACATCCTATTGTGACTGGCCCAGAGGCCCCGTGTATTCTGGGCATAGACTTCCTCCGGAATGGCTATTACAAAGAACCAAAGGGACTCAGGTGGGCTTTTGGCATAGCTCCTCTAGAGGCAGAAATCATTAAGCAGTTGAACACCTTGCCTGGACTATCAGAAAACCCATCTGCAGTAGGACTCCTGAACGTGGAAGAGCAGCGAGTGCCAATTGCCACCTTGACTGTGCACCGCCATCAGTGTCAGATGAATCAAGATGCTGTGATCCCCATCCACAAAATGATCCATGAGCTGGAGAGCCAAGGGGTGGTCAGCAAAACCCACTCACCCTTCAACAGCCCCACTTGGCCTGTGTGCAAGTCTGACAGAGAATGGAGATTGACTGTGGACTATTGTGGCTTGAATGAAGTGACTCCACCGCTGAGCGCTGCTGTGCTGGACATGCTGGAACTCCAGTACGAGCTGGAGTCCAAGGCAGCAAAGTGCTTTGCCACTGTTGACATTGCTAACACGTTTCTCTCCATTCCTCTGGCAGCAGAATGCAGGCCTCAGTTTGCTTTCACCTGGAGGGCCGTGCAGTACACCTGGAACCGACTGCCCCAGGGGTGGAAGCACAGCCCCACCATCTGCCTTGGACTGATCCAGGCTGCACTGGAAAAGGGTGAAGCTCCAGAACATCTGCAGTACATCGATGACATCATTGTGTGGGGGAACACAGCAATGGAAGTATTTGAGAAAGGAGAGAGGGTCATCCAGTTTCTGCTGGAAGCTGGCTTCGCCATCAAGAAGAGCAAACTCAAGGGACCCGCCCGAGAGTTCCAGTTCCTAGGAGTAAAGTGGCAAGATGGCATCAGATTCCTACTGAGGTCATCAGAAAGATCATGTGATGTCTCCACCAACCAGCAAGAAGGGAAAACAAGCTTTCCTAGGTGCCATAGGGTTTTGGAGAATGCACATTCCCAAGTACAGCCAGATCATGAGCCCTCTCTACCTGGTCACCCGCAAGAAGAACAATTTCCCCTGGGGCCCTGACCAACAAAAAGCCTTTGCCCAGATCAAGCAGGAGATTGCTCATGGAGTGGCCCTTGGCCAAGTCAGGACAGGACCAGAGGTGAAGAATGTGCTCTACTCTGCAGCCAGGAACAATGGCTTGTCCTGGAGACTTTGGCAGAAAGTGCCTGGGCAGACTTGAGGCCGACCACTGGGATTCTGGAGCCAAAATTACAGAGGGTTCAAAGCCAACTCCACTCCCACAGAGAAGGAAATTTTGGCCGCCTATGAAGGAGTTCAAGCTGCCTCGTAGAGGATTGGCAGAGAAGCACAACTCCTCCTGGCACCTCGACTACCAATGCTGGGGTGGATGTTTAAAGGAAAGGTTCCCTCTACCCACCATGCCACCAACACTGCATGGAGCAAGTGGACTGCTCTTATCACACAGCGAGCTCATACTGGAAACCTGAATCGCCCTGGGGTTTTGGAGATAATTACAAACTGTCTGGAAGGTGAGAACTTTGGTCTCACTGATGAAGAGGAGCAGGAACAAGTGACAAGGGCTGAGGAAGCTCCACCAACAACCAACTACCACCAGAGGAAACATGCTACACTCTTTTCACTGATGGTTCCTGTTGCACTGAATGGATGAGCCAGAAATGGAAAGCAGCTGTATGGAGCCCCACATGACAGATTTCACAAGCTACCAAAGTAGAAGGTCGATCAAGTCAACTTGCTGAACTCAAGGCCATTCAGCTGGCCCTGGACATTACTGAAATGGAAAAGTGGGCAAAGCTCTACCTTTATACCGATTCATGGATGGTCACCAATGCTCTGTGGGGCTGGCTGGAAAGGTGGAAAAGCGCCAACTGGCAGCATAGAGGAAAGCCAGTCTGGGCTGCTGATGAGGGGAAAGCAATTGCCTCTGGGGTAGAAAGTCTATCTGTGAAAGTCTGTCATGTAGATGCCCATGTCCCCAAGAGCAGAGCCAATGAGGAGCACCGAAGGAATGAGCAGGTAGGTCAGGCTTAAAAGATAGAGGTGTCAAAGATAGACTTAGATTGGCAAGATAAGGGGGAGGTATTCTCACCTGGAAGGACCCATGATGCCTCAGGTCATCAGGGTAGAGAGGTCATTTCTAAGTGGGCACGAGACCGAGGGGTGGATCTAACCATGGACAGTGTTTCTCAGGTTATCCATGACTGTAAGATGTGTGCTGCCATCAAACAGGCCAAGCAGGTGAAGCCCCTGTGGTATGGTGGGCAGTGGTGCAAGTACAGGTATGGGGAGGCCTGGCAGATCGACTACATCCCACTGCCCCAGACACGCCAAGGCAAGCGCTGTGTGCTGACCATGGTGGAAGCCACCACAGAATGGTTGGAGACCCACCCTGTGCCTCACACCACTGCCCGTAACACCATTCTTGGACTGGAAAAACAAGTCCTGTGGAGACATGGCACCCCTGAGAGAATTGAGTCAGACAAGAGGACCCATTTCAAGAATGGCCTTATCAACACCTGGGCCAGGGAACATGGTATTGAATGGATATATCATATCCCCTACCATGCACCAGCTACTGGGAAAGTTCAACGGTGTAACAGACTACTTATGACTACTTATGACTACTTATGACTGTAACAGACTACCCTGAAGGCACTTGGCAGGGGAACCTTCAGAAATTGGGAAATGAACTTAGCAAAAGCCACCTGGATGGTCAAAACTCGATGATCCATCAATCGAGCTGGTCTTGCCCAGTCTGAACCCCTGCGCACAGTGGATGGAGATAAAGTCCCTGTGGTACACATGAAAGGTATTTCAAGAAAGACTGTTTGGATTAATCCCACTTCAGGCAAAGACAAACCCATCCAGGGGATTGTTTTTGCTCAAGGAAACCTGGTAACACTTGGTGGGTAATGCAGAAAGATGGAGAAAGCTGTTGTGTACCACAGGGAGAAGTGTGTGTAAGATGCAGATGGAAATAGAATAAGGGGTGGATAATGTCCTGGCTTGCAAGGTAATTAATGTTTATATTCTGTTTACCTTCTGTTAGAGGTATGGCAGTTATCTTCTGTTAATTGGTTATCTTCTGTTAATTTTCTTTATCTCTTCCACAAACCAATCCTCCCTCTGGGAAACATCTTCTGTCCATGGGCTATTGAGTGTCACTGCATGACTGATACAATTCCAGAATCCCATTGTGAGATGCTCTGCCCAGGGGGAGGAGCCAAGCATTCCTACCTGGATATAATCTGAGATTTTGGGACACCAGAGCAGCCTTTCCCCACGGGATTCCCACATGAGCTGCTGTCTCTCCACTGGATTCCCAGAGGATGATTAGGCCTATTATCTACACCAGCCCTGGATCTTCAGAGGAAAACTCCACCCTTCTACAGGATCACTGCTCCAACAGAACCCCATCTGTCACTGCAGCCACCATTTAATGGGACAGCTACAAACACCCTGACCCACAGGGACTCAGGTTGTATTCTGAGTCTGTCAGTGGTTTTTTTTGTTGTCTGTATGATTGCATTTGTATTTTTAGTTTTCCTAGTAAAGAACTGTTATTCCTATTCCCATATCTTTATCCGAGAGCCTTTTAATTTCAAAATTGTAATAATTTGGAGGGAGGGGTTTTCCATTTTCTGTTTCAGAGAAAGTTCCTGCCTTTTTTAGCAGACACCTGTCTTTTCAAACCAAGACAGTTGGATACACAGAATTTTAGAGGTAGAATATCAATTTCAGCCATGGACACCTGGAGGTGAAGGACAATTCTTTTCCATAAGAAGGAAAGCACAGAACACCAGTGTTTCAGGGCCAGATGAAAGGCAGCAATCATAGGCCAAGGCCAGGCTGATCTCTCTGTCCTTTTGTCTGAAAGCAGCCCTTGGATATTGGGAGTTTTGGAGGTGGAATCCCAATTTCGGCCATTTCAGCATAGATATAAAGATGGTTCTTTCCCACAGGAGGGAGAGCACAGAGCCCAAGTGTTTCAAAGGCAGAGGAGGAGACAGGTGGCTCCTGGGAGGCCAAGCCAGCCAGACCTGTTTGTCTTGGCAGCTTTTGTCACTGAGAAATCCTTGAATATACAGAATTTGGGGGGCTGAGTTTCAATTTCAACCCTGGACATCCTGATGGAAAGGATGGTTCTTTTCCATTGGAAGGAAAGCACCGAGCCCTAGTGTTTCAAAAGCAAGTGAGAGGAAGCCCCCAAGAGGCCAAGGGCAGCCAGACCTGTCTGTCCTGGCAGCTTTCACCTGGGAGCAATCCTTGGATGGATGGAGTTTTGGAGGTAAAATCCCACTTCGGCCATGAGCACCTGGTCAAGGTGGATGGTTTTTCCGCAGGAAAGAAAAGCACAAACTTCAAGTGTTTATGAAGAAGATGAGAGGTGGCCACCCATGGGCCAAGGCAGCCAGAGCTGTCTCTCCTGGCACCTTCCAATCAGTGGGAAATCTTTGGACATAGAGATTTTTGGAGGTTGACTCTCAGTTTTCGTTGTGGGTGCCTGGAAAGGAAGAAGAGTTCTTTTCATGAGGAAAGCACAGAGCCCCAGTGTTTCAAAGGAAGATGAGAAACAGCCCTCAGGAAACCAAGGCCAGCCAGACTCGTATCTTCTAGCAGGTTTTGTCTGGGAGAAATCCTTGGATATGGGAATTCTGGAGGTGGATTCCCAACACTGGCCATGGGGACCTAGACATGAAAAGTGCTTTTTCCCCAGAGGAAAGAAAAGCATATGGTCCCAGTGTTTCAAAGGCAGAATAGAGGTAGGCTCAGGGTGGCCAAGCCAGCCAGATCTGCCTGTCCTGGCAGATTTCATCTGGGAACAATCTGTGCATATAAGGAAAAATGGAGAAGGAATCCCAGGTGTGTCAATGGACACCTGGAAAGAGGGACAGTCCTTTCCATAGGAAGGAGAGCACAGAGCCCCAGTGCTTCAGGGGCTGATGAGAAGCAGCCCTCGACCTGCCAAGGTCAGCCAGACCTGTCAGGTGGCCCCAAGAAGGCCAAGCCAGTCAAACAGTCAAGATCTGTTCCATGTTCCCTGGGTTCAATGGGGCCCCACAGTATCACAATGGTCTCCTTGGTTCCATGAATCCCTGTAGTGTGACAATATTCCCCTTGTCGCAATGTTCTCCTTGCTTCTGTAGAGTCACAATGGATCTTTGCTTCCATGAGGTCTTGCAATGTCACAATGGCTCCTTGGTTCTATGGCCCCACATCTTCATTCTTGACCCTTGGTTCCATAGGGTCCCTGAGTTTCACAACTGTCTCCTTGATCCCGTGAGGCACCAGAGTGTCACAATGGTCTCTGATTCCATGAGGTTCCATAGTGTCACTATGGTGTCCTTGGATCTGCATTGCCTCCATGGCCCCTTGGTTCCATGAGTTCTGTACTGTCAGCAATGGATTCTTTGTTCCAAAGGGGCCTTGATGTGTCCCAAGGGCTCCTTGGTTCCGTGACATTCCAAAGTGTCATGTACAGAAAATCACACTATGGAAAGCCAGTGTCCATAAAGGAGACAGAGGAGTCCTGCAACTTTATTCCAATAAAGGGAAAGAGTCCACCAGGGCACACACCCACGGGGTTTTCTCTCTCGAGGTTCCAGAGGGTGCAGCCTCCTTTTATCCAAACTCCTGGCCACATGTTGCCCTCTTCCTGTCCCCATTGGCCAGGAGGTACTGGGAAGGTTCAGCCTTCCCAAACCAGCTGTCACATATTCCCCTCTTGAACCTGTCATTTTACCCCAAAGTTCATAAACTCAAGCTCGTGCAGACCCACGTGTCTGTTTCAGGAGCCAAGCTGTCTGGGCTCTGTAATAAAGTTAATGGAGACATTAAGACCATTTCAAAGATGTTAACACCAAAACCTTCACCCATCAACTGTCTGTAAAGAATCTTCCCTATCAGTCACAATGGACTCCTCATTTCCATGGGGCCCCACTGTGTCACAAGGGCCCCTTGGCTCCATGAGGTTCCCCAGTGTCACCCTGGTGTCCTTGGATCCGCATTGTCACAACTGACCCACAGTTCCATGAGGTTCCCCAGTGTCACCATGGTCGCTGTCAGAGGCTGGATGAGATCAATGTCCTCAGACACCTTGGGATGAGCTGTCAGTCAGTCACACAGTGGGGACCAGCGCTGAGCCAGCCCTGACTGCCTGAGCAATCACAAATCCCACCTGGGGAGAGTCCCACAAAGGCCCAGGGGCTTAAAAACACAGAGCACAAGATCAGCCTCTGGTATGGACCCTGCCTTCTCCTGGGGTTTGGGTCTCACCCACACTGGAACCCCAGGAACTTGGAGCCATATGCGTGTCCTTCTATAGAGCTTCTCTCTTTCTGTCTCTCTCTTTCCTCTCCTTCCAATGCTCTTTCTATGGAACATTTTTGGGTACCTCAACAACCTAATTGTTTAAAGGTTTCCAGGTTCAATGGGCAAGGTTAGTGAAGTTCCTGCTACGATAAGTGTTTTATGTTGAATTGGATGTGACATTGAATCCTTTTCCAAAGTTTCTTGGATTTTTGTACTTTGCCAGTAAAATTCTGTGTCATTTTGACCTCTTGAGAATATCTGGTTGGTGTTTCTCCTGTACACAAAACTTGAGTAAAGGAGCCTTTGGTCACCCCCAGCATTTGAGTGTTCTGGGGTGCCAGAGCCCCGCAGGCTCCCAACAGCCTCTTGTTTCCATGAGGCCCCGCTGTGTCACTCTGGCCCTCGGTTCCCTGAGGATCTGGAGTGTCACACGGGTTGGTGGCGTTTGTCCTTGCTGCCCCTGACATCCCCCTGCCCCACAAAGAGCCCCGAGCCAGCCGTGAGGGACAGGCCCTGCTGGCCCAGGCTGGGCTCAGGGCTTGGCCTTTCTGCTTCCTGCAGCCAAGCCAGGCCTTGCTCAGCATTGCAGTTCCCTGCCCACAGCCTTGGGCTCCCTGCACTCCTGGCCTCAAGGATCTGCTCTCAGCACTCCCTGGGCAGCCTTTGGCACTCCCTGCCCTCCCTGGGGCCCAGCCGTGCTCCAAGGCACTTGGAGTTTTGCTGCTGACTCCTTGAGCGGCTTCTTCATCCTTCTCTCAGTGCCTGAGGCTCCTGGACCCAGCCCCAAATCCACCGTGGGGCTGATTAAAATACAGAAAGCCCTCAGGAGCTCTTTGTCTCCTGTCCATTGAGTCTCTGTTATAAATAGGAAACTTGACTATGCCAATATTCAAGCAGCAATCAATTTAATAATTAATATGGTAAAGTATGAGCAACACAGCGCTGGGTACAGTGGGGGCAGTTCTCCCTCCAAGTGCACACCGATAGTTGGGGCTTACAAGTATTTATAGGGGTACTCATAAGCTTTCTCAGCAGTTTCTACTACACTTTTTATGCATCAGCAGGTTCTATTTTCCAATTTTTACATCACAATTCTATACACTATTGTGATTTAGTTTTTCTCAGGATACGTCCCAAAAAGGAGGATCTCCAGATGGTGGTGGCAGTTTCTGAAATATTGGTCCTGGTTTCTGCAAGAATAAAGACAAATCCCATCTGGTGAAGTCCAGCTCCCCAGATGTGGCTCCACCGTTCTAATTACAATGACTATAAATCTCATAACAGTGATGTCCAGCTTCCCTTGGTCGAAATTATAAATCCTTGAGATGATGTTCATCTTCCTTTCTCAAGCTGTTTTTCTCTGTTTTGTTAAGGCGTGAGATAAGCATGTTTCCTTTTTATATATTCCAAAGATTTAGTTTCAACGATACAAGCAATATTCTAAAATTATACTTCAAAAATTTATTATTGCAGCACTCTTTAAGGCCTGACTACAAGCAAAAAGCAACATCCTTAACACTTTAATTCAAATGCTCCTAAATCAACCAAGGTTAATTGCAAAGAAAAGATGGGTTCAAAGGCCTTCTTCCATGCTTTACTTTCCTCAATTATTATTAGAATTCACAACTGTCCCATTGTCGGCCTCCACACATATCGCAATCACAAATACACACATTGCCTGTCTGTACCTGACACGAAACACAGCTTTGTATTTCACACTGAGGAGCACTCGGGAAATGTCACTGCAAGGGCAGTGTTGATCAGCCCGGTGCTTCCCCTGTGCTGTGCCTTACACCGCTGTTTAGTTTTATTCGGCTTTTAGAGCCTGCCTGTGAAGAGAAGCCCCCCAGGAGAGCAGAGGCTGCTGAAAGATCTGACATCCTCGCCCTAAGCAAGGGATGGAACAGCACAGACTGCTGAAAAGATTCCACCTGGTCTCAGGGCAGAGAGAAAGCCAAAACAGTTTAACTTGGTATTTGGTGGTGCATGTCTGTATAAAAGAATGCTCTAAAATGTCAGCTTCCAATAAAATGTCCTAGGCTGAGGTTTCCTGTGCTGGTGAGAGTCTTTTAGACCCAGCCTTCTCCTGACCTCTCTGCTGTTGCAGTTCCATGGACAGAGGCTGTTGTCTCTCACCCCCTCCCAAGGGCAGGCTGGTGTTCAGCCATCTCCAGGACAGCAGGGCCCCATCCCACGTCACTGTGACCTGGGAAGGCAAACTCCATCACTCCAAATGTCCCCCCTTGCTCCTTCTTGACAGACATTTGACCCTGGCACTGGGGTTTGCTGCTGGTTGTTGCAGGGAAAGGGAAAACCCTGTGAGATTTTGGGGCACATGGAACCAAGAAAACCCCTGTGACACTGTGGGGCCTGATGGAACCAAGGGTCCTTTGTGACACAGAGGGGCCTACATGGAGCCAAATAACCATTGTGAGAGTTTGGGATCTCGTGGAACCCATTGTTCATTGCAACACTACGGATCCAAGGAGACCGTGGTGTTGTTCATTGTTTATGGAAAGGTTTTGCATTAATCATGGAATCATGGAGCCCATTGTGACACAGCAGGGCCCGTGGAACCAAGGGGCCATGGTGACACTTGGAACTAAGGATACCACTGTGGAGTACGGAACCTCATGGAACCAAAAGTCCATTGTCACAGAGCAAGGCCTCGTGGAACCATGGAGTCCAAAGGTCTAAAACATTTCCTGCACAGTTCTGCCTTGGGTTAGGGGAATGTTATTGGTGGCAGCTTGGTCTCAGCACACACTTGAGGAGTGTGTCTGTTTTCAGTGGGAAAACTCAGGAGTTGCTTCAAAAAATACACAAAGTGAAAACCCCTCTTAGCCTGGGTGCAGCCAGCTCTGCAAGCACAGCAGGTCCCAGGGGAGTGAGGACAGACAGGATGGGGCTGGGGAATGTGGAGCAAGGTTGTCCACACTGGGTCAGAGCTCAAGGCACAGCTTCTGTGAGCAGGCCAGAGCTGCTGAGAGACCCTGGGGCAATATCAATCACAGAATGCTGCAATTGTCTCTGTTCCAAAGAGAACAGTAATAAAATACACCCTTTAAAACAGGAGTGCATATTTCTTTGAAGCTCTTTGAAATATTTCTCCATAACTAGACTAGGAACCAAAAAACCTAGGAGAGCCAAGGGCACCGTTGCAGCTTCAGGCCCAAAAAGTGCAAAAAACAGTGAATTGAGGAGAGCAGACTGGGAGGATGGGACTTCATAACCTGAAGCTGTAACTGGATAATCACCCAAATATGTAAATGGACCAAAACCTATAAAGGTGTCAAAATGTGTGACCCATCATCCATCTTGGGTGTACCCTCAGCTGGGCTCTTGTACTGCCCCAGGTGTATCCTTTGAAGGCCTTTTTAATAAATCCCTACTTTATTCCTGTAACACTGCCCAGCCTCTGTTCTAAGCTGCCTCTCAAGGCATCAAGGCCTGGCTGGCTGGGCCACCTGGGGCCACCTGACAGGTCCAGCTGACCCTGGCATGTCAAGGGCTGCTGCTCATCAGCCCCTGGAACACTGGGGCTCTGAGCTCTCCTTCCTCTGGAAAGAACTCTCCTTCTCCTCCAGGTGTCCATGGCCAAAATCAGGATCCTTCCTCCAAATTTCCATATTTGCAATGATTGTTCTCAGATGAAATCTGCCAGGACAGATGGATCTGGCTGGCTTGGCCACCCAGGGGCCACCTCTCATCTGCCTTTGATACACTGGGACCATGTGCTTCTCTTTCTTATGGGAAAAAAGCACCTTTCACATCCATGCACCCATGGCCAAAGTTGGGAATCCACCTCCAGAATTCCCTATATCCAGGGATTTCTTCCTGACAAAAGCTGCCAGGAGAGACGGGTCTGGCTGGCCTTGGTTTCTGAAGAGCTGGCTCTTGTCTGCCTTTGAAAGCCTGGGGCTCTGTGCTTTCCTTCCTAATGAAAAGAACTCTCCTTCCTGGCCAGGTGCCCACCGCCAAAACTGAGGTTCCACCTCCAAAATTCACTATATCCAAGGATCTCCCCCAGATGGGAGGTGTCAGGAGAGACAGGTCTGGCTCTCTTGGCCCATGGCTGGCCACCTCTCATCTTCTTCCAAAACACCTGTGCTGTGCACTTTTCTTTCCTATGGGAAAAACCATCCACCTCAAACAGGTGCCCATGGCCAAAGCTGGGAATCCACCTCCAGAATTCCCTATATCCAAGGATTTCTCCATGATGAAAGCTGCCTGGACAAACAGATTTGGCAGGTTTGGCCTCTCAGGAGCCTTCTCTCTGTACTTCAGCCCCTGAAACACTTGGGCTCTGTGCTTTCCTTCCTGTGGAAAAAACCATCCTAGATATCATGGATATATGCAGAAATGGCCAAAATTTGGATTCCAACTGCAAAATTCCTTATATCCAAAGGCTGCTTTCAGACAAAATCTGCCAGGACAGAGAGGTCTGGCTGGCCTTGGCCTCTGGTAGGTGCCTTTCATCTGGCCCTGAAACACTGGTGTTCCATGCTTCCCTTCCTATGGAAAAGAACTGTCCTTCTCCTCCAGGCATCCATGGCTGAAACTGGTATTCCACCTCTAAAATTCCCTATATCCAGAGATTGCTCCCAGAAAAAAATCTTCTGTCTGCTCTGGCTGCCCATGGCCTCTGGTGGATGCTGCTCATCTGCCCCTGGAACACTGGGGCTCGGTTGTTTCCTTCCTATGGAGACCACTGTGACACTGTGAGGACCACGTGGAACCATGGACACCATTGTGACACTTTGGGGCCATGGTGACACCGTGGGGCTCCATGGAACCAAGAGACCACCGTGACACTGTGGGGCCTCGTGGAACCATGGAGACCATTGAGACCCTTCAGGGCCTTGTGTAACCAAGGGGCCACTGTGACACCTCAGGGACTCATGGAAGCAAGGGAAGCACTGGGACATTGTGGGGCCCCATGGAATCAGGGGAACAGAGAACAGCTCTGGCTGATTTGGCCTCCCAGGGGTGACCTGACAGGTTTGGCTGATCTTGGAATGTCAAGGGCTGCCTCTCATCTGCCCATGAACCACTGGGGCTCCATGCTTTCCTTCCTGTGTAAAAGACTTTCCTCTCTTCTCAGACACCCATGGACAAATTTGGTACTTGCCCTAAAAATTTTCTGGTGTACAAGGGTATGTTGCAGACAAAAACCTGCCAGCTCTGGCTGGCCTTGGCCTCTGGTGGTCACATCTCATCTGCCTCAGAAGCACCAGGGCTCTGTGCCTTCCTTCCTATGGAAAAGAACCAGCCTTCTTCTCCAGGGGCCATGGCAGAAATTGGAATTTGGCCGCCAAAATTCCATCTATCCCAGGATTGCTCCCAGACAAAAGCTGCCAGGACAGACAGCTCTGCCTGGCCTTGGCCTCTGGTGCTGTTCTTAGACTATGAGCAGAATGTTTTCATCTGAAAACACCTTGGAGAGGGCCCAAAGATCTCCCAGCTGGGGTTTGCAGGCCTCAAGAACATAACCCATGGAGGTTGATGTGCCTGGTCTCAATTGAGAGGAGACCGAGGACAGAACAGGAGTGGCCTGGCAGGGCTTGAAGGGTGGATTCAGAAATGGTGGAGTTTTTTCTCCATAGTGGGAAAGAGCCACATAGAGAAATTATAGCAAAAATGCAGAGGGGGAGGCTCAGTCTGGACACAAGGAGACAGGAATTTCTCTCCCAGGGCAGGGCTGTGGTGCAATACAGACCCCCAGAAGGAGTCTGGGTCAGCCCAAGGCTTTGTGTGGGCAGGCAGAGGCAGGCAGGAGGCAGAGCTGTCAGCAAAGGAAGGGGCCAGCCAGCTGGGGCAGCCGGGGGATGAGCACAGCCTGCAGGGACAGAGGCGCAGGGCAGGGACACCGTAGCACAGCCTGGGCTGCACAGGGCACAGCCATGGGCAGCAGCTGCCAGGCCCTGACAGAGCCAACTTGGGCAGCACTTGGGCCATGGCTGCTGGGGCTGGGCCTGAGCCAGGAGCAGGAGACAAGTGACCCTTGCAGGCCTGGGGCCTCATGGCCTCCTTGTCCCTGCTCAGCAGCCTGGCAGGGGCCGCCCCATGCTCCTGCCCTTGGCATTGCCCATCCCCACATGCCAGTGCCCATCCCGGGAAGAGCCCTGAGCAAGGAGGGAGGGACAGGATCTGCCTGGCCAGGGGCTGGGGCTCAGGCCTTGGGCCTTTGCATTCCTGAAACACATCCAGCTTTGCTCAGCACCAGAGACACCTTGGCCTTGTTTGTGCCCAGCTGTCATCACTGTCTCCAGTGTTCTGCTCTAACTGGAACCTGGGGACACTTTCTCAGTTGTGTCCCTCAGTGGGACCCATTAAAACTTGAAGAAACTTTGAAGTTTAAATTTAACTTTGAGTTCTGGAGAAGTTTCCTGAAAACACTCTCAGGGATTGAGTCTGATGTAAACAACAGAAAAGCCCTGAGAGGGTCATTAAAGTTTTCTTAGTCCAGTTATGGACTAAGAAAACTTTAATGGAGAAAGATTTCAAAGACTTTGTAAGAAATACACGTTCCTATTTTAAAGGTTGTATTTTATTATTTCTCTTTAGAGCAGAGGTGATTGCAGCATTCTGTGATTGATATTGCCCCAGGGTCTCTCCTCAGCAGCTCTGGCCTGCTCACAGGAGCTGTGCCTTGTGCTCTGACCCAGTGTGGACAACCTTGCTCCACATTCCCCAGCCCCATCCTGTCTGTCCTCACTCCCCTGGGACCTGCTGTGCTTGCAGAGCTGGCTGCACCCAGCCTGAGAGGGGTTTTCACTGTTTGGGGTGTTCTGAAGCAATCTGAAACTCCTGAGTTTCCCCACTGAAAACAGACACACTGCTCAGGTGTGTGCCAGCCCAAGGTGCCACCAAAGCCACTGCAGACCTGCCCTGGGCCAGCTCTGAGGGTGGATCATCAGCCCAAGCTGCTCTGGGCCACTGCAAGGGGCTGTTCCATGGGCACTGCACTGACCCCACTGCTGGGTTTGGCTACCACGGAAACTGAGAGAAATTAAACTGTCCTAGGAAACACTGGGGAGGACTGGGACATACTGGGGAACACTGGGAACACTGTGGGACACACTGGGACATACTGGGAGTGACACTGGGGAGGACTGGGACAACCTGGGTACACAAGGAATGCTGAGGGGGAATCTGGGTGGACTGGGATGGACTGCAAGGGTAAACAGTTGGACACACTGGGACATACTGGGAGTGATACTGGGTGATACTGGGACAAACTGGGTACACTGGGAAACTGCAGAGAAGACTGGGGACACTGGTGCATTCTGAGGATGACATTGGGGGAACTGGAATGGAAATGAACTCAGATGTTTTGGGACAGACTGGGATGTACTGGGAGGGATTGGAGGGCTACTGGGGTTCTACTGGGCTGTCCTGGGAGGGATTGGAGGGGCACTGGGGTTGTACTCAGCTCTACTTGGAATTAACTTGTCTGTAGTGGGGTTTTACAGGTCTGTACTGGGGATGAACTGGGCTTTACTGGGAGGGACGGGAAAGGTTGAAGGGGCTGTTCCCACCTCCACTGCATCCCATTTGCCAAGGCTCCCGCCCATCAAGGCTCACAGCCAATCAGCGCCTGAGATTGGAGCCTAGGGGGCGGTACCTATGGTAGGCACTGTCTTTTTTATACTACAACTCCCGTCATGCTCCGCGGCCGATAAGTGCACCATAAGAGCCAAGACTACAAATACCGTGATTCTACGCGGCCTCACTAAACGCGCGCCGTCCCCGCCCCGCCCCATTGGAGCCGGGACTACAACGCCCGTCAAGCCCCGCGCTCCACAGAACCAGCACCCCCCCCTCCAAACCCGGGATCCGCCCCCCATCTGTCCCGTAAGTGTCCCCCAGACCCTCCAGGATCCCTCAGTGCCCCCTCAGCGCCCATTCGGGACCTCCCAAAAGCGTCCCCAGATCCCCTGAGTGCTCCCAACCCCACAGATGCCCGGCACAGCCACTTCTGGAAATTCATCTTCTCTCATCCCCCGCGGCCCCAGAGCCCCTCAGAACACAGTCCCGCGCCTAAAACTCCTGCCGTGCCCCGCGCCCTAAAAAACTCAGGAAGAGCTCCTCGAGCTCCCCCCAAGGGGTCTCGAAACGTTTAAGTTCCCCGAAGACCTCAAGTCGCGTCTCGGACGCAAAAGTGTCCCCCAAGAGCCCTCCCGGACCCCCAAAAATCGTGTTCGAGCCACTTCCGGGACTACTGCTCCCATCATGCTCTGCGCCAGCTTCGGGCGCTGTTTTAGTCGGGACTTCATCTCCCGTCATGCCCCGCGCCTCGCCGAGAGCCATTGCAGCTGCGCCTGGCACTCCCGTGATGCTCCGCGGCCCCGTTCCACGGTATCAATCACAGAATCACAGAATTTCTCGGTTGGGAGAGACCTTTGAGATCATCGAGTCCAACCCACGCTCCAACACCTCAAGTAGAACATGGCACCAAGCGCCACATCCAGTCTTTTTTTAAACACATCGAGGGATGGTGACTCCACCAACTCCCTGGGCAGATGATTCCAGTATCTGACCACTCTTTCTGTGAAAAACTTCCTCCTTAATTCTAGCCTGTATCTCCCTTGGCACAGCTTGAGACTGTGTCCTCTTGTTCTGTCTGTTGTTGCCCAGAGAAAGAACCCGACCCCCAGCTCACCACAACCACCCTTTGGGAAGTTGAAGAGAGTGATAAGGTCACCTCTGAGTCTCCTTTTCTCCAGGCTGAACAACCCCAGCTCCCTCAGTCGTTCTTCATACGGCTTGTGTTCCAAGCCCCTCACCAGCCTCCTTGCTCTCCTCTGGACATGCTCAAGCATCTCAACGTCCCTCCTAAACTGAGGGGCCCAGAACTGGACACAATACTCAAGGTGTGGCCTCACCAGGGCCGAGTACAGGGGAAGAATGACCTCCCTGCTCCTGCTGGCCACACTATTCCTGATACAGGCCAGGATGCCATTGGCCCTCTTGGCCACCTGGGCACACTGCTGGCTCACGTTCAGTCGACTGTCAGCCAGCACCCCCAGGTCCCTTTCCTCCTGAGCACTGTCCAGCCACACCGTCCCCAGCCTATAACGTGTCAGGGGGTTATTGTGGCCAAAGTGCAGGACTCGGCACTTGGACTTATTGAACTTCATCCCATCAGATTCTGCCCATCCATCCAACCGTTCCAGGTCCCTCTGCAGACCCCTCTTTCCCTCTAACAGATGGACACATGCTCCCAGCTTAGTGTCATCTGCAAATTTGCTAATGAAAGACTCTAAACCCTCATCCATGTCATCAATTAAAGTATTAAACAGAACTGGCCCCAGCACAGAGCCCTGAGGGACACCACTGGTGACTGGCCACCAGCTGGATGCAGCACCATTCACCACCACTCTCTGGCCCGGCCATCCAGCCGGTTCCTAACCCAGCAAAGAGTGCTCCTGTCCAAGCCACGGGCTGCAGCTTGTCTAGGAGTGTGCTGTGGGAGACAGTGCCAAAGGCCTTGCTGATATCCAAATAAACAACGTTTACAGCCTTCCCTGCATCCACTAGGCGGGTTACCTGGTCATAAAAGGTGACCAGGTTGGTTAAACATGACCTACCCCTCCTAAACCCATGCTGACTGGGTCTGATACCCTGGCCATCCTGTCAATTCTGTGTGATGGCACTTAATATAAACTGTTCCATTATTTTGTCAGGGACTGGGGTCAGGCTGACTGGTCTATAATTACCAGGATCCTCCTTTGCACCCTTTTTGTGAATGGGTATCACATTGGCAGCTTCCAGTCATCCAGAACCTCACCAGTGCCCAGGACTGTTGGTAAATGATGGAGAGTGGCTTTGCAAGCTCATTTGCCAGCTCCCTCATTACCCTGGGGTGGATCCCGTCTGGTCCCATAGATTTATGAACATCCAAGCATTTCAGGAGTTCTTTGACTGCCTCCTCTTGGATAATGGGGGCACCATTCTGCTCCCTGACACCATCAACCACTCCAAGCGGGCAGGTATCTTGAGGGCAGGTCATCTTCCCACTAAAAACTGAGGCAAAGTAGGCATTAAGCACTTCTGCCTTCTCCTCATCTGCAGATACCAAGTTCCCTCCCTTGTCCAACAAAGAACAAAGGCTGGTCCTACCCTCCCTTCTAGCATTAATGTATTTGTAAAAACATTTTTTATTATCCTTTACAGAAGTCGCCATTCTAAGTTCAAAATGAGCTTTGGCCTCCCTATTTTTTTTTTTCTGCATGCTCCAGTAGCCTTCTTGAATACTTCCTTAGAGACCTGACCCTCCTTCTAACACTGATACATCCTCTTTTTATTCCTAAGTTCTTCCAAAACCTCCTTGCCCAGCCAGGCTGGACGTTTACCCCGTTGACTGATCTTCTGGCACACAGGGACAGTCTGTTCCTGTGCCCTCAAGATCTCTGTTTTGAGGCATGCCCACCTTTCCTGAACTCCTTTGTTTTTAAGGGCTGTTTCCCAAGGGACGCTCTGAATAAGTCTCCTAAACAGGCCAAAGTCTGCCCTCTGGAAGTTCAGTGTAAGAGTCTTACTGGTGCTCCTCCTGACTTCAGCAAATATTGAGAACTCTATTATTTCATGATCACTCTGCCCCAAGCAACCTCCAACCACCACATCTGCCACCAGCCCATCTCTATTTGCAAACAGCAGATCTAACACAGCCCCTCCCCTGGTGGGCTCACCCACCAGCTGCGACAGAAAGTTGTCCTCCATACATTCTAAGAATTTCCTGGACTGCCTCTTTACTGCTGTATGAAGTTCCCAGCAGATGTCTGGTAGGTTGAAGTCACCCACAAGAACAAGGGCTGATGATCTTGGAACATTACCTAGCTGCTTATAGAATAAGTCATCTCCCTCTTCTTCCTGGTCGGGTGGGCGATATCAGACTCCCAGCAGGGTGTCAGCCTTGTTGGCCTTCCCCTTAATTCTTACCCATAGACATTCAACTCCATCTTCCTTAGTTTCAATTCCTACAGCATCGAAAGTCTGCTTAATATAAAGGGCCACCCCTCCTCCTCTTCTTCCTTTCCTGTCTCTTCTGAAGAGCTTGTATCCATCCAGTGCAGTACTCCAGCTATGTGAGTCATCCCACCACGTTTCTGTGATGGCAGCTACATCAAAGCTCTGCAGTTGCACCATGGCCTCCAGCTCTTCTTGTTTGTTGCCCAAGCTGTGTGCATTAGTATACACACAACTCAGCTGGGCTACTGACTTCACCCCTACCTTAGCCTTGCAACCCTTGGGCCTGCTTCCAGATAGCTCAGCTGCTTCCCCTTCCCCCTCCAAACCTAGTTTAAAGCCCTCTCAATGAGGTCTGCCAGTTCATGAGCTAAAAACCTTTTGCCCTTAACAGAGAGATGTACCCCATCTGGTTCTAGCAGAGCAGATGCTGTAAAAGCTTCCCCATGATCAAAGAATCCAAAATTTTGCTGATGACACCAACCCTTAAGCCACTTGTTGATGATGGGGATTCTCCTGTTTCTTTCATCATTTTCCTCCACCACCAAAGGAACTGAGCAGAACACTACCTGTGCTCCTGCCCTACCAACTACCTGACCCAGTACCCTGAAGTCCTTTCTAATTGCCTTGACACTCCTCTTTTCAATCTCATCACTGCCAGCCTGGACTCTCAGCAGTGGGTAATAATCAGAGGGCTGAATCAGCCCAGGAAGTCTCTCAGTGATATTTTGTACCCGGGCCCCAGGGAGGCAACAGACCTCTCTGTGGGGTGGGTCTGGTCGACATCTGGGGCCCTCAGTTCCCTTCAGAAGGGAATCACCTACTACAATTACCCTTCTTTTCTTCTTGATGTTAGAGGTAGTGATCCATCTTACAGGTGAATCATAATTGGGGGGTTCACTGGGCAGACAGTTTTCTCCTAAATCATCTAGTTGGGTCTCTAGATCCAGGACCTCATACCTATTCTGAAGTGGTACCTGGCTGGATGATGGGGATGGGGAGGAGTTTCTGTTATTACCTCCCCGAGTGGGGACCCATTTCCACTCCTCTTCATCTACCGGGTGCCCTTCTATTGCCTGAGAGTGGGAGGCATACAAGTCCTCAGTCTCTTGGTCAGAGGCCTCCCTTAAAGATGGAAGGGCTGAGCTCCACCAGTCTATTTCCCTTTCACTTTCCCTGATACTCCTTAACCTTTCAACTTCCTCCCTAAGCTCAGTCACCAGTGAAAGGAGGTCGTTCACTTGTTCACAGCGCAGGCAGGTCTCCTCCACAACACTCCCTGAAGCCACCGATAAGCTCAAGCACTCTGGGCACGGATGGGTCTGTACAGACACATCCTTTTTGGAGGGCTCGACTTGGTCACTCACACTTATACCAGCCATGGTTTTTGGCCGTGTGGAAACCATTACTAACAGACACCTCAGACACAACCGGGCAGCAGTAAGACCTCAGGGAACACAGAGGACTCTTTACTACAGGGGGGTCCTGTCACATCTCAGGGATCTGGAGGGTCCCCATGTCACCAGGACCTCCCCATTGGGTCACACCCAGCCCACCAGTGGTCCCCAGTACCCACACGGTTTCACCCACACTGGGATGCTCTGGGATATCCCCAGAGCAGGGCACAGGCTCTGCTCACACCAGGAGCTGACCCATGGAGCGGAGCCCACCCAGAGCCCTCGAGGTCCCTGCAGGTGCCAGGCTGGGGACAACCAAACCTCCCTTCACCATCTGAGACGTTCATGGTGGGGCTGAGCCCACTGCCAGGTCTGTCACACACGTAGGTTCCACTCAGAGTGACAATGAGGCGGTCACGTCCCTGTTGCCACCAGCACCACAAGTCCCTGTACCAGGTGGTGGCACCGGCGCTCCCCCAGCCCTGGCAGGTCAGTGTCACCTGGTCTTACAGCACCGGCGGCATCCAGGGGGGCTCCACAAGGAGTTGGGTGGTCTGGGCACCTGCAGGTGACAGGGGACACCAGTATGCCAAGGCCACCACGGGGCTGGGGACAGCAGGGTGTGGGCATGGCATTGGCCGGGCCTCACCAGTGAGGCCGAGGGTCTGTGCTGAAAGGGAGAAGGGACAGGGCTGGGAGGGGGTGGCACTGCAGGAACAGTGGCACAGGGGCACGGGGTGTGGGGCTGTCACGAAAGGTCTCAGTGGGGGCATTGGTGTGGCACAGAGGTCTCAAGGACAGGGACACAGCAGCCAACACATGCTCAGGCATGGGGACCCTGTGCTGGCACAGGTCACCCCCAACAGACCCACAGCCCCAGCCCCATGGCCATGTGCTCATGGTCCCATGCTAATGGCACCTGTCCCCATGGCCCAAGCACATGGTACTTGGCCCCTTGTCCCTGTCCCAGCATCCCTGTGTCCCTGTCCCCGCTGCTGCCTCAGCCCCAAGGTTCCTTCTGTCACATCCTTGTCCCCACATTTCCATCCCCCTGTCCCTGTCCCCCCATCCCAGTTCCACTCTCGCTCTCCTCTGTTCCTGTCCCCACGGTCACCCCACAACTCTGGTCACACTGGGCTCCATGCCCTGCTGGCATTGGGGACCACAGGTGATGCTGCAGCTGCCTTGTGCCCCTCCCCTCCCTATCCCCAGGGTGTCAGGCCCGTGCCCAGGGCACTCACCCCACAGGGGCAGTGCCACCTTCTTGGCCATCCCGGTGTCCCCAGCCATGTGGACTGGCTGTCACTCGCTGCTGTGGCCACCGCTCCCCTGGCTGGTGGCTCTTGGGATAAAGGGGAAGGAAGCGAGGTCACGCCTGTCCCCATGTGGAGGTGGCCCTTGGTGGGGGCAGGGTGGCCACAAGCTGGGCACAGGAAGGGGACATGATGGGATAGTCTGAGGACATGGTGGGGGATGGTGTTTTAAGGAGTTGGGGGCTCATGGGATGTCGGCAACCAAGGATGGGTGTCCAGGAGAATGGGGGTCCAAGGGAATTGGGGTCTCCATGCCTGGGTGGGTTCAAGGATAGGGGTGCTGTGGAAACATGGTCCCCAGGGATTTGGGGTCATGGCATGTGGGTGCCAGGGTTGGGAGTGCAGGGGAAAAAGGGGACCCTCAGGAATAGCGATTATGGGGGACGAAGCAGCCCATGGGATGGGATCAAGGCAATGGTGGTCCTGGGCAATGGCAGTCCTGGGATGGGGGTCCCCAGGGAGGAGAGACCAAGGCAATGGGGGTCCCAGGGGAATGGGGATGCCAGGGATGGGCAGTGGCTGGGTGGGCATGGGGGTCACAGCTCCTTCCCTGGCTGCCTCAGATTTTGGGGTGACTCAGAGCCCAGCACAGCACCCCCCTGGGGAACCCCAGGGCTGTCCTGGGATGCTCAGGGTCTCTGCCTCACACACCCCTGGGTCAGGTTCCCCCATTTCCTGGCTCAGCCCTCCCAGGCAACACTTGATGCCCAATTGGTTGAGTCAAAATTATACATCCATAGAATAAAAGCAAAAATCTTTCCCACACCTTTTTTCCCCAATAAAGGACGTACTCAGCAAGAATCAAACTGAAAAGGTATAAAATGCTCTGGTTTATAGAATCCTTTTAACAGTTGCTCTCCTAACAAGTCAGTCACAATGAAAAACACAAACAATCCCAAAGAAATGAGACTTTTTTGTTCCCTTTAGAATTCCCTTGGTGCATCCCACAGCAGCGTTTGCTTGTGGATAACACAAAGTGTGGAATCTCCCTGTGTGTCCAACAGCTCCCTGGGATTTTTCCCTGCCTGCTGGGCAGCAACCCAGCCCCTAAGGAAGCTATTTCTTGGGCCAATAATAGGAACTCTTCCCATTTTGTTCATTCCCACCCTGAAACTTGATTGACTTCCCATGGAGGAAGGGGAGAAGCTCTGTCCATCCTTGGGACAGTGCACAGCAATCTGTGGAAATGCCCGTGTGTGCCTCAGGGTCTGATTCCCTGCTAAATCCACTCCAGGCTGCCCTGAATTCCCCTGCCTGGGCACTCCCTGCTCCTGCTGTGACACCCCTGTTCCCCAGCCCCTCGTGTGCAGCCCCTGCTCAATATTTCCACACTTTTCCCTGTCTTCTGGTGTGCACATCCAGAACCCAAACCTTCTTTCCACGAGGTTCCAAAGGGCTGCAGGTTTTGCTCATGAAGAAGGGTCCAGGTCAGGTTGTTGAGCAGCTTGTTGTTGTCTTTGCAGTAGTTTTGTGGTTTTCTCAGTCCCTTGGGCAAAGGGACAAAATGATCAATTGCTGCATTTCTGGACTGGTTCCCTCCCAGCTGCCCCTGCAGGGTGGGTTTCCAGCCAGCCCTGCTCTGAAAACCCTCAAAGGCCTTCGCAGAGCCACTGCTTGGGCTCTCTTTGGGGTTTGTGCTTCTTGCAGGGCTGAGCAAACCACAGGCATGTGGAGAGTGTAGTTCAGACCTGGCTGCTAGAGCGAGGGCACAGTCACATAGATTTATTATGAATGGGCATTGTGCGAGACAAACGCCCACAGAAGCAGGATATCCTTGAGAAGTGGGAACTCTATGAAAAGCAGCAAATATGGTAAAAAGTAGGACGAGAAAAGAGAATCTGCTAGGAACTGCATGTAGCTAGTAGAGAAGAAAGGAGAATTTGCACGTAGCCAGCTAGCTGCAAAGATAAGCAAGGCAAGCGGCAGAAATGCCAATTTAGGAGGAGTTGACCTAGGAGCTGACCAATAATGAGCTTTACTTTTGCAATATTCACGAGGTCATTATAGAATGTATTTAACCAGAGCTATATGATCAATAAATTGAGTTTCGTTGGTGAACCATCTGGTGTCCGCGTCTCCCTTCATCCGACACAGGCAGGCCTTTTCCCCCACAGAATTCTCACCTCTGCAGCAGCTCTAAAGCTGCCAGAATCAAAGCCAAGGGGGTGGGGGGGACCCTGAGGTCCTGGCTGCCACCTGGGGCTGGCCAGAGCAGGGCTGGGCAATGGCCATCCCTGTGCAGTGGGGCTGGGCCCC
The DNA here is from genome assembly GCF_022539315.1 of Serinus canaria. NCBI lineage: Eukaryota > Metazoa > Chordata > Aves > Passeriformes > Fringillidae > Serinus > Serinus canaria. The sequence goes on from NC_066338.1 coordinate 2,964,983, forward strand.
ACCCTTGGACTGACAGGGATCCCCAGGATGTGCCACCCCTGGGAAAGGCTCCCGGCCAGGAATGCGCAGAGACATTTTTGGAACTGCCACCCTCTGGTAAAGGTTCCCCCATGCCAGGATGTGTCACCCCCTGGGACAGGATCCTCCTCGGACAGGAGCCCCCTGGATGTGCCCCCCACGACAGAACTGCCTCCCTTTCCCATCTGAAACTGAGCACAAACTTCTTGTCCAGGAAAAACAAAGTGAAAATATTGAGGGGGCACAGCCCAACACCTCCATCCCCCACAGCCTCCCCACCCTTCCCTGCACCTCCTGCTCCCCATTTTCCCATTCTCCTTGGTCCCCCCAAGCCCTTCCCTGCTCAAGTGCTTGCTGAGATTGCTGAGCCAGGAACCAGGGGTGAAGGGACCTGGTACAAAAGTGATGAAAATAAGGAAAAAGATAAATAAACAGCGGAGAAATCAAGGGTAGGGGAGGGCACAGAAGCAGAGGACCCCCATGTGATGCCTGCACAGGGAACGAGCACCCCATGGGGCCTTTGCTGTTCACTGGGGTCACCCCAAAATCTGAGGCACCCAGGGAAGGAGATGAGATGCCTGTGCCCATCCAGCAACTGCCCATCCCTGGTACCCCCCTTCCCCTGGGAACCCAACCATGGGAGCCCCATTCCTTATATCCCCCCATCCCTTGGTCCCTTATTCCAGTACTTGACCCCAGCCATTCCCCAGGATCTCCATGGCCCAGCATGCCATTCACAAGGAACCCTCTCCTGTTCATTCCATGTCCTGAAATCTCCCTTTCTCCAGGACCTTTATATTCCCAGGACTCCCCATTCCCCCGGCATCTCATCCCGAGCACCCCCATCTCCTGACCCCAAATCCCTGGAGCCCACATTCCCCTGGGACTCCCATCCCTGAGTCCCTCAGGTCCTAGGGATATCAATTCCCAATTCCCAGTGATTCCCCCTCTTCAGAACCCCCACTGCCCAGGGACCCCATCCCTGGGACCCCCCCATTTCCCTGGACACTCATCCCTATTTCCCCAAACACCCTGAGCCCCCCACTCCTGGGAAATCCATGTCCCACCTTGCCCCACCAGCCTAGTCCCCAGCCTGTTCCCAGCTTGTGGCCACCCTGCCCCCACCAAGGGCCACCTCCACGTGGGGACAGGCGTGACCTCGCTTCCTTCCCCTTCATCCGAGGAGCCGCCAGCCAGGGGAGGGGTGGCCACAGCAGCGAGTGACAGCCAGTCCACATGGCTGGGGACACCGGGATGGCCGGGAAGGTGGCCCTGCTCCTGTGGGGTGAGTGCCCTGGGCACGGGCCTGACACCCTGGGGATAGGGAGGGGAGGGTGCACAGGGGGGCTGCTGGGTCCCCCAAGGTCCCCAATGCCAGCAGAGCCAGTCCGTGTTACCCACAGTGGACCTTGGTGTGACTGTGACTGATGTAGGGTGGCTCTGGGGACAGGAACAGGGGGCAGGAATTTGGGGATGGGATTTGAAGCAAGGAATGTGGGGACTGGCAACTTGGGCTCAGGTAGCTCTGGGGATAGGGACAAGGGAACTGGGATGCAGGGACAGAATGGGACAAGAACCGTGAGGATGTGGCCATGGGGGATGGGATCATGGGGATGGGATCATGATCTGATGGGGGTCACCTGGGCCAGCATGGGCTGTGTCCGTGGTGTCCTTGTGCTTGGGGTGTCCACAGTGTCCCCATGTTCTGCCTCAGCCCAGGGTGGCCTTGGTGTCCCTGTTCCCAAGGCGGCCATGCCTCAGGGATGTGGTGCACGGGTGGCTGTGACACAGACATGTCCCCTGGCCTCTTCCAACCTTTTGGGGACCACCCCCATGCATTTTCCCACAAGAACTGCTGTCACCATGGGAACAGGTCTGGACAGCCCCCACACCCTGTACCCCGTGTTACTCTGTCCCCTCAGTGCTGCCCCCTCCCAGCCCTGTACCTTCTTCTTTCCAGCCCAGACCCTTGGCCTCGCAGGTGAGTCCTTGGGGGATGCCACGTCCCTACCCCGCTGTCCCCACCCCACACTGGCCCTGGCAGTCTGGTGTCCCCTGTCACCCGCAGGCACCCAGACCACCCAGCTCCTCGTGGAACCCCCCTGGAGGCCGCCAGTGCTGTGGGACCGGGTGACACTGACCTGCCAGGGCTTGGGGACCGCCGGTGCCACCACCTGGTACAAGGACGGGCGGCGCTGGTGGCAGGAGAGACACGACCGCCTCAGTGTCACAGAGAATGACATCTACACATGTGACAGACCTGGCAGTGGGCTCAGCCCCCCTGTGACAGTCTTAGATGGTGAGGGGGGATCTTAAATGATCTGGGAGGCCCCTGACAGGTCTGGGTGGGCTCCACTCCGTGGGTGGCTTCACACCCCTCATGTGGCAGGAGCCTCTGCCCTGCACACAGGGACATCCCAGTGCATCCCAGTGCACCCAGATGTCCCCAGTGCCATGGGGACCCACCTCTGACCAATCTGGAGCCCCTCAGTAAGATGGGACCTTCCAGCCCCACAGATGATCTGGTGCTGCAGGTGCCAGCACGGGCGCTGCTGGAGGGGGACACGGTGACACTGCGCTGCCGGGGCCGGTGGAACAGCCCGGTCACCAAGGTGCGATTTTTCAAGGATGAGAATAATCTGACGAGGTCCCTGAATGTGACCGAGCTGTCCCTGTCCCCCCTCCAGCTGAACCACAGTGGCAGCTACCGCTGCAAGGGCTGGGTGAGGTCCTGGCCGTCAGGCTCAGCAGCAGTGACAGTGACAGTGCACGGTGAGCACCCCCACGGCTGGAACTCCCATCTCCTGACAGCCCCAAAGCCACTTCCCAGTGCACTCTGAGTCACAGTCCTCACCTCCCCTCTCCTTCCCTGAACTCTTTCTGGTGCCAGTGCTGGAGGGTCACTCAAACCCACCACGGGGGTCCCCCCTGACTCTCAGCTGCCTCAGCACCCCCAGCCCCCTGCAGCTCCAAGCCTCTCTCCTGCACTCCCCCTCCTGTTCTACCGGGACAGGCAGGTGGTGGGGGGCCCGCAGGGGTCCCTGCAGCTGCTGGCGCCTGCCGTGGGGGTCTCCCACTCAGGGAATTACAGCTGCCAGGTGTGCTCCGAGGAGGGGAGGGCTGTGCAGAAGAGCAGCACCCGGCTCTGTGTCATGGTATGCAGTGAGTGTGGGGATGGGCATGGGGAGTCCCCATTGCCTCCTCGGGTCCCCTGCCTGGGGACCTCCATGTCCCCCTGACACATTTCTTGGGTCTCCTCTGCTCTGCCCTGTGTCCCCTCACCCCTCTCTGGTGTGACCCCATCCCCGAAAAATCCCCATCACACCCATCCCCCCTGTCCCTATCCTCCCACACCGGCTGCCAGCCCCTCCCTGTGGGCTCAGCCCCATCTCTGTCCCCACAGTGCCTGTGGCCAATGCCACCATCACCCCGGTCCCCTGTCACACCAGGTGCATGCAGGTGACCCTGTGACCCTGCACTGCTTAGTGCAGGTGGGCTCAGCCCCTGTCACCTTCACCTGGCTGCACAACGGGCAGGAGGTGGCTCGGGGTCCCCTTCTGGAGTTCAGGGCCACCAATGTGGGACATTCAGGCACCTACCAGTGCATGGCCACCAACCAGGCAGACGAGCATCACGTGTTCCAGGCACTCAGCCCAGAGCTGGCCCTGGAGGTGACACCGCGGGACACAGGGACACACAGAGACACAGGTGGGGTCACACAGGGTCACCAGGGAGTGCAGGACCCCTGGGGTGATGGGTGACCCTGATGTGTCCCCCTCTGTTTCTTGCAGTGGCTGCAGGGGTCGGTGGGGCCCTTTTGTTCCTGCTCCTGCTCGTGGGTGTCATTGTGGCCTGGCACCGGTGGCACTGTGTGGGTGGGTGACAATGGGGGGATGGGGATCCCAAGGAGCTGTAGAGGCTCCCAGAACTGGGGAACCAGAATGCGGCTCCCACAGCCCTAGAACTGTGACCATGTCTAAGAGTGCTGTAGGGTTTGGGGTGGTGCTGGAGGGTCCTGCAGGGATGTTGAGGGTTCTTTCAGTGGTCCTGGGGGCTTCTGGGGGGTCTCTGTCCCTGCTGGGCTTTGGATCCTTGAGGCTGAGTTGGTCGGGGGCACTGGGGAGGTTCATGAATTCTGGGAGACTTCAGGGATGCTTCGAGATCTTGTGGGAAATTGAGGGTCCCGTGGGGGTTCAGGAATCCTGAGAGGGGTCTGGGCCCTGGGACCCCACAGTCACCCCTCTCCTCTTTCCTCTGCAGCTGCCAGGAAGAATCAGGAAAGGTGAGTGGGGGGCTTAAACCACATTCTCCCCTTTTACCCCAACCCCCAAGACCTCCCATTCCCTCCCCCACATCCCCTTTATTCCCTCAGGGCCCCCGGATCCCCCCCCCCCCAGAGGAGGGGGAGGTGCTGTACACCCACGTCGTGGTCACCAAGAGGGCAGGGGGTGAGTATGGAGGGGACACACTCAGAGGGACATGTCACCCACGAGTGTCACCCCACCCAGATCCCACAGCCCGTGTCTCTCGCAGTGTCCCCCCGTGCCACCACACTCCAGGATCCCCAGGTGACCCACGCGGAGCTGCGGGGACCCCAGGGGCAACTGCGGGAACCTGGTGACATCTACGGGAATGTTCTGTGACACACGGGGGAACTGGGGGGCACTGGGGGTCCCCACCCATGGGCACCCACTCGTGTGTGTGCTGCCACCAAAACTGCCCCTCTTCCTCCCTGTTGGGGCACAAAGATCCCAAAGGGCTGAGAGAAGAACAATTTCCTGCAACAGCAACGAGAGAGAATAAAACCAACAGCAACAAGGTTCAGAGTCCAAATTGTCACAAAAAGGAACAATTTCCAGGGAAAGCCCCCAAAAAGGAAGAAACCCCGGATGTTTTTCCCCAGCATGTTTCCCCCTCCAGAGGAACCTAGAAGGGCCCTGGACCTTCCTTGCTCTGATGGCCAAAGCAGCCTTCAGGAGGCTCTGGATTCTCTTGTCCCCTGTCCCAAACCCCTTCTCTGCCGTGTTCCCCATACGAGGATGTCACAAAGACCCTGTGGGAGTTCCAGAGCCTCCCCCTTTTCCAGGGCAGTTGGGATCAGGCCATGGAACAGGGTGGGGTGCCAGAGACAGGAAAAGTTTGATGTCTGAAGATATTTTGGAACACCTGTGTGTAGGGGGTGGGTCAGGCCTTGCTTTTGGTGAGACAGGGCCCCGTCTGTCCATCAGTCTGTCAGCCGTGGCACACTGGGGACAGTGTGACGCTCTGCCAAGCCAGCTCCTGAGTGGCCGGGTGACCAGAAGTGCCAGCTGGGGAGAGGGCCCTTGGTGGCCCGAATGGCTTAAAGGGCAGACCCTGACCCTGTCTCTTGGGGTATCTGTCCCATCCACACTGGAACTCAGGAACTGGCCACTCATTTAAATGAGAAACATCTGCCAAGGAAAGTGGGAACATTCCCGGAATGGAAAGAAGACCCATGCCTAAAAATTTTTTTAATTTCAGAGATTATGGGGCTTTCAGGCAGAAGTGTAGGAAAAGGAATAACAGCTTTTTACATGGAAATTTATGAAGTAAAACAGAACAAACAACACAAAACCAGAACTTTCCCTTTCGCTCAGCGCTGTTGGGTTTTGTGGCACTTATAACCATGGCCAGCAGGGGGCGCTGCAGGGAGCACTCCTGGCCAGCAGGGGGCGCTGCAGGGAGCACTCCCGGCCAGCAGGGGGCGCTGCAGGGAGCACTCCTGGCCAGCAGGGGGCGCTGCAGGGAGCACTCCCGGCCAGCAGGGGGCGCCCCGGTCGAGCTCCATCCCCTCAGGGGCCGTGGCGGCCTTGGACAGGAGGGAGGAGGGGAAATCGCTCCTTTTGCAAACTCACGGGCACCAATCAGTCCTGGCACCACCACCGGCAGCGGGCAGAAGCTGCCAAGGCAGCAGGTTGGATCCCAGTGCCCAGTGGCAGCGTAGCAGTGTCTTGGGGCCAGGCACATTCCTTAGGGAATACCCATGACCACTCTCCATGATCCCGAATGGAAGGAAGGCAGCACTTGACCCCAGGCAGGTCTCAGGTCCACAACAGCCCCTCTGGTGGCTTTACACCACAATTCCTGCAAAGCCTCAGCCTTTCACTCAGGTGAGGAGGACAGGGATGCAGCAGCTTTGGGGACACCTGGAATCCAGACAGGGTCACTCCCCAGAGCTCCACCACAGCCACGGGGCAGAACCACTGCTCGATATTTCTGGACTTTTCCCTCTTATTCAGCAGCTACAGCCTGAACCCAAACATTCTTTCCATGAGGTTCCAGAAGGCTGCAGGTTTTGTTCGAGAAGGAGGGTTCAGGTCAGGTTGTTGAGCAGATTGGTGTGGGATTTGCAGTAGTTCTGGAGCTCTCTCAGTCCCTTTCCTAGAGGAACAAATGATCAATTGCTGCATTTCTGGACTGGTTCCCTCCCAGCTGCCCCTGCAGGGCGGGTTTCCAGCCAGCCCTGCTCTGAAAACCATCAAAGGCCCTCGCAGAGCCACTGCTTGGGCTCCCTTTGGGTTTTTTGCTTCTTGCAGGGCTGAGCAAACCACAGGCAGGCCTTTTCCCCCACAGAATTCTCACCTCTGCAGCAGCTCTAAAGCTGCCAGAATCAAAGCCAAGGGGGCAGGGGGGACCCTGAGGTCCTGGCTGCCACCTGGGGCTGGCCAGAGCAGGGCTGGGCAATGGCCATCCCTGTGCAGTGGGGCTGGGCCATGGCTGGGCCCCACCCTTGGATGGCCACAGGCTTCAAATAAGAGGAGTTTGGGAGCTCCCTCCTGCCCTGGGCTCCATTCCTGAGCTGCTCTTGTAGGCTCAGATCCTGCAGGGGATGAGCAAGAAGGGAGAAGTCTGGACCCTCCTGGAGTTTTCAAGCTGCAGGACAGGACCCCCTTGGCCAGCATGTGTCCCCCCTGGGACAGAATCCCCCCAGGACAGGAGCACCCTGGATGTGCCCCCCAGGAAAGAACCCATCCCCCGTGTGACAAAGGTGTCAAATGGCCTCTTCCTTCTGCTGCAGGAGAGACAAAGTGAAAGTGTTGGGGAGGCACAGCCAGACACCCCCATCCTGCACAGCCTCCCCAGCCCTCCCTGCAGACCCCTCAGCCCTGCTTCCCCCACCCTGGGCTTCCCCCTGTCTCTGTCCCTCTGGGAGCCTCTCAGGAACCCCCGGCCAGGCCCGAGTCGGCAGCACCGGGGGGGCAACCCCGACACGGCCGACTGCGGGGGACACTCTCTCTCGTGCCCCGAGGGAGCTGAGGGCAGGGAGGCCAGTCACCTTTGCAGCAGAGGAGACACCAGAGACATCGGTGGAAGATAAAGGGCCGCCTCTTAGCAGGGGTTAATCCAAGGTTTTATTCAGGAGCCTGGGGAGCTCCTACACCTCAGGGGGGCTCCTGCTGAGAGCCCCGGGAGATGTGCCAAGGTTACATTTAAAGGGATGTGGAAACCAAAAGTAGATAACATTTTACTAACCAATAAATGGCCCTAAGGGATGGGCACTAAGGAATAGACATTTAGGACAGCATATAGGGCAAGTCTCGGGGGGCCGACCCCTGGCCTCTGGCAAATCACTCAATGTCTTGTACCAAAGCTTCTAGATGGAGGGGATGGGATGCTGAGTGATTGACAGAGAGCCAGGGTGGGGATTTGGGGATGATCTCATCAAGGGAGAGGGATTATATAGGTAAAGAAAAGGGGGTACAATCTGGGGTAAACTATTTGGGAAAAATACAGCAATACAAAAACCAAACTACTTGAAAGTATTACAAAGTATGAAAACACACTACAACACAGGACCATCTCCTACTCAGAGTGTGCTGCACAGTGGTTTTTCTTTCTCTTCTTTATGTCAGCAGAGCTTTCTCTCCTGACCATCATGTGCTATGACCACTATGCATCCATACACAAACCCCTTGTTTTGGTTTGAGAGGAAATTAGGGTTTTTTTGGGATGGTGTGGTCACGCCAATCGGTGTTCAGATTTTAATGTTGGCACCTGGTTTGTCCACTGAGGGCATGGATACGACTCTGAGAACACAGAGAGTTAAAAGCTGTGAACTCCCAAGAAAAACTCTCTTTGGGTTCCAGTCTTGGAAGAGAGCAGACCTTCCCCTGCCTGGCTCCGAGCTGGGCGAGGAGGGGAGCCATGCAGCCAGAGGGAGGTAGGTCAGGCCTGGGCCGAAGGGTGGAAGAGAGCACTGCGAGGGCTTCGGGCAGCCATCCCCCATTTCCCACCACCCGGAGGGAGAGAGAGAGACAGAGAGCAGCCTGTGCCTGTGATAGCAAGGCTGGCATGAAGAATAAGGGGCGGGGTGCCCAGCAGGGCAGCCAGCCGTGGGAGTTCATGAACCAAACCGGCAGAGCCTGGGACTTTTAACCCTTCTTGGGATGATGGAAACCTTGCAAATGCTGATTCTTCCTGAAGTTGATGAGATAGAGTGGGATAGCAAGAAAATGAGCAAGTGAAAGACATTGAGAGAAGTTGAGAAAAATCCTAGGTGGGAGGAGATGATGGAGTGGCCTTTGGCCGGACTTTTCTTGTATAGCCATGACAGAACCCTTGAGTTCCTGTAACACAAAGACTGCATTCCAGGGGGAGGCGATGGCTCAGAGCCAGGAGAGTGCGGTGATGTGAAAGTGTGTGAACAGAGACGATGGGTGAGGAGGGTGGTGGTGGTGCCCTCCGTCTTCGAAGAAGAAGAAGAAGAGGAAGATGATCTGTGTTCAAGAGACCCCTCGGCCCCAGGGGGTGAAATTTGGGGGGGACAGGTGTCCCAAAAGGAGAGGGACTGTGCTCTTTTTGGAACTGGACAAAGCATCCTTAAAGGGAAAAACCCTAGAAGCAGCTCTGGTCCATGTGCAGTGGTGAGACCACTGGACATGGAAGGAAGAGGTCACGATGGCAAATGTTCTCCGGACAGTGCCACACATGACACGGAAACACGAGAAGTTTCGACTTTTTCCTGGGGAAGTCTGTGGTGCAAGAGGGACTCCTCTCTTCTTGAGGAATTGAGAATTGATTAACTAAAGGGTGGTGATGGAGTGAGAGTGGTGATCTGAGGGGTGGTAACAGAATTGGAATTTTGGTGGGGGGAGGAGGAGGAAATTTGGAAGGTTTTCATCCTGTGTTCTGTGTGTTTTACCTTGTAGTTTTAGGTTAATAAAGTTTTATTTCTTTCAATCTTAAGTTGAAGCCTTCTCTGCTCTGTCTCTGATCACATCTCACAGTAGATACCAGGGAAAGAGGTATTCTCATGGGGGCACTGGCATTGCGCTAGGCTCAAACCATGACACCCCTGCGCTATGGGACCCTCCTGGGCAGCAGAGCTTGTGCCCACATGGCAGCAGCTGCCTGGGCCAGTGCCTTTCTCATTGCTCTGCTGCACACAGCCAATACATTTTCCCTGCCCCTGTGCCATGGCAATGCCCTGGGCCAGTTCTTCTGTGAAATCCCACACATCCTCAAGCTCTCCTGCTCCAAATCCTACCTCAGGGAAGCTGGGCTCATTGTGGTTGGTGCCTCTTTATCATTTGGCTGTTTTGTGTTCATTGTTTTCTCCTATGTGCAGATCTTCAGGGCTGTGCTGAGGATCCCCTCTGAGCAGGGACGGCACAAAGCCTTTTCCACCTGCCTCCCTCACCTGGCTGTGGTCTCCCTGTTTATCAGCACTGCAGCCTTTGCCTACCTGAAGCCCCCCTCCATCTCCTCCCCATCCCTGGATCTGGCCCTGTCAGTTCTGTACTCGGTGGTGCCTCCAGCCCTGAACCCCCTCATCTACAGCCTGAGGAACCAGGAGCTCAAGGATGCCCTGAGAAAACTGATGACTCCTTACTTTCAGAAGCATTTCAGAAGCACTTTCTGCTGCAGAGACTTCAGAATATAACTCTGTTTACAATCTCAGCCTTTTTTTCACCTTACTTGTCCATTTTTCTTTGGTAACATTTTTCTACTGTTGTGCTTCTTACAGAATGCTGTAGTATTACTCTTAGCATATTTATCTATCTTTCTCTTGAAACATAAAGACTTACAAGAGGCTTTTTCCCTTGGAATTTAAATAAAAACAAGTGGTTACCCTGACCTGTTTGTCCAGGATTATTCCTGAGCCCTTCTCTGTCTCTGCAGGGGCAGTGCCTGTGAGCAGAGGTGGAGGGAAGAGACTCCCAACAGCAGCACAGACAGGGACAATGGCCCTGGCTCTTCCCAAATCTGCCCTGCCCAACTCCAGCTTCTCCTTCCCAGCCCTGCTGTGGCTGTAAGGACGGAGTGCTCGGGCAGCTTGGTCACTGTCCTGCTGTGGCCACAGGCAGGGACAGATTCTGGCAGGACAGGGCAGGGACTGCAGAACCCCCGTGGGAGGGAAAAGAAGGGGATGTTGTGTGCCCAGACTTCAGCCAGGCCAGGGACAGGGTCTGCTGTGCTCTGCTCAGAGCCAGACTGGAGAGAGCTGGGCTGAAGGAGTGGAACGTGGGGTGGGTGGGAATTTGGCTGAACAATGAGGGTCAAATGTCATCCATGGTACAGAGTCCTCTTGGCAGCCACGCCCTGGTGACATCCCTCAGTGACCAGCCCTTGACCACCACTGTGGAATATTTCTCTTGTCTCTACAAGGGCATGAAATGCACTTTCAATTCCTTTGTGGATGCTGCCAAATTGCAAGGAGTCTGTGACCGAACTCATCTAGTTAATGGTGACTGCAAAACATAATTGGGCAAAATGACTGAGTTGGGTAAATTTGTCTCGCCATCAGGTGCCAAGCAAGCCACAAGAAAGGTCAGAAAAAACTTATGCATCAGAAGAAAGGCAGATCAGTAGGGAAAAATTCAAACTCAACCAAAAAAAAAGAACTCAACCAAAAAAAGCAAAGCAAGACCCACCCAGAACAACACAAAAACCCCACAAACAAACTAACCACCAAAAGAAAAGGTCACAAACAGAAGTAAAACAAATCCACAGGGAATCTCCAGTCAGCGAAAATGTTTGACCACCTTCTGGCAGGAGAAGATTCTGTATGTGTAGGAGATGTTTTGAAAGAAAAATATCTTAAAAAAAAATTAATCCGATACATCCCATTGACTCCACTTCTCTCAGTTGATTGCCGTCATGGTGTGACATGGAATGGAACATCCCTTGGGTCAGTCCAGCCCAGCTGTCCCATCCCTGTTCCCCAGGAACACCTGCCCACCCCAGGCCCATGGGTTGGGGGGGTTGCAGACGCCTCATGCAGGGCGAGCACTGAGACAAGGACAGGAGAACAGAACAACATTTACTCTTGTCAAGGACAGCAGAACAGAACAGCACAGCCTTGGAGAAACTGATTAAGGATGTACCTCTGGCAAACAGAAGTGACACAAAATGCAAGCAGGATGCCAGCTCAATTCTGCAAGGCTGACAAAACAGAAGTTATGCAGAACAATAATATCGCCCTTACTCAAAAGGAGGGATCAAGGAACAGCCACCTAAAAAGGACACTGGGTGGTGAAGACAAAACCCAAAGAACCATAAAAGGATTTATGATAAGGGGTACAACTATGTTAAATAAATTTAAAGGAAGTTGGGATAGCTAATGGATACATAATCAGTGTGTGTGATAAAAACCCTGTTCATTTAATGCTCAGTGCACTCCAATGGAGGAAGGATGGCCCAAGTGACCACTACGCTGTAATAAAGAATATCTGCTTTCAAATACTCAAAACTCTGTTCAGAAGTTTCTATCCTGTGGGTTTCAGTATCAGTGGTGTCCTTGACTCCATTATGCCCCACAGTTTCACAGTGGCCCCTTGGTTCCATGAGGCCCTGCTGTATAACAATGGACCCTTGGTTCCATTGGGTTCTGTACTGTCAAAATGGCCTCCTTGGCTCTGCAGTGCCACAGTGCTCTCCTTGGTTCCACGAGGCCCTGGAGTGTCACAACAGCCCCTTGGTTCCATGAACTGCCAGAGTGTCACCCTGGTCTCTTGGATCTGCAGTGTCACAATGGACAACTGGTCACAAGCAGCCCTGCTGTGTCACCATGAATATTTGGTTCTATGGGGCCCCACAGTGTCACAATGGCCCCTTGGGTCCACGAGGTTCCACAGCATCACCATGGTCTCCTTGGATCCGCAGCATCTCCGTGGACCATTGGTTCCATCTGTCCCTGCTGTGTCACAGTGGTTCCTTGGTTCCATGAAGCCCCACTGCATAACAATGGAATCTTGGTCCTGTGAGGCTCTTTACTGTCACAATGGTCTCCTTGGTTCTGGACTGTGACAATGGACCCTTGGTTCCACGTGGTTCCATGATGTCACAATGGTCTCCTTGGTTCCACAAGGCCTTGCTGTGTCACAATGGACCCGTGGCTCCATGAGCTTCCATGGTGTCACCATGGTCTCCGTGGATCCACACTGTCACAATGGACAATTGGCTCCATGGGCCCTGCTGTGTCACAATAAACCCTTAGTGCCATGAGGTTCTGTGGTGTCACAATGCTCTGCCTGGTTCAACGAGGCCCTGGAGTGTCACAATGGCTGCTTGGTTCCATGAGCTTCCATAGCATCAACAATGGCCTCCTTGTTTCTGCAGTGTCATAATGGACCCTGGTTCCATGAGGTCCCTAAATGTCACTGGTGTCCTGGGTTCCATGTGGCCCTGCTGTGTCACCACGGCCCCTTGCTTCCATGAGTTTCTGTACTGTCAGCAATGGTTCCTTTGTTCCAATGAGGCCCTGCTGTGTCACAATGGACCCTGGGTTCCATGAAGTTCTTCAGTGTCACAATGGCCCCTTGGATCCATGATGTTCCACAGTGTCACCATGGTGTCCTTGGACCCACACTGCCATAATGGACCGTTGTTGCAGCCAAAATAGCTGCTAATAAAGCCCAGGGTAGGGAAGCAAAAAGGGCCTTTGCATGGTATCCACAGATGTTTAATTCAGCCGTGAGGTGAGATGTTCAGGGTCACAAGGCAGGACTCCTGGGGGCAGTCCAGGTTCCTGTATCTCCAGAGGTGGGGGCTGATCAGTGCCATGGGGGCAGTACAAAGATGGGGGCCAAGGGGGGAATGGGGAGGGAGTGGCTGAGGGACACAGAAGAAGGGGAAGGAGCCAATGGGGTCAAACAGCTTTTGAGGGAAGCTTCTTGTGTCTCCCTAACCCAAGGAATGCCTCTCAGGGTCTCCACAGCTGCAGAGTGTCAAAATGGCCCCTTGGTTCTTTTGAGCTCCTCAGGATCACAGTGGCCCCTTGGCTGCATGAGGCCCAGCTGTGTCACACTGGCCCCTTGCTTCCATTGGGCCCCACAACATCACAATTGTCCCCCCGGGGTTCCATGAGGCCCCACAATGTCACAATGGACCTTTGTTTCCATGAGTCCCACATTGTTCCAAGAATCCTTAGTTCCATGGGGCCCTGCAGTGTCACAATGGTCCCTTGGTTCCTTGGTACTACACAGTGCCACAATTGCCCTTTGGCCCAACAGGGCCTCATGGTGTCACAATGGACTCCTTGGTTCCATGGGGACACAAAGTGCCACAATGACCCTTTGGTTTCACAAGGCCTCAAAGTGTAAAAATGGCCTCCATGGTTTTTTGAGGCCCTCCTGTGTCAAAATGGATTTTTGTTTCCATGATGCCCCACAGTGTCACAATGCTCTCCTTGGTTCTGCGCTAGAAGAATCTCCCCTTGGACCCTCAGAGCCCCACACTGTCACTACTGTGCCCTTGGTGCCATGAGGGCAGGCAGTGCAACAATGCTCATTTTGTTCCACGATGCCCGATGATGTGTCATAAAGGCCTCCATGGTTCCATGAGGCCTTGCTGTGGCATAATGGTCTCCTGGGTTCCATGATGTCAGAGAGGCCCCTCTGTCCCATGGAGCCCCACAGTGTCACTGTGGTCCCCTTGATTCCACCAGGCCCTGCAGTGTCACAATGGCCCCTTGGTTCCAATGGCTTCTGAAGGGCCATAATGGTCTCCATGGTTCCATCAGGCCCTGCAATCTCCCAATGGACCCTTGGTTCCAAGGGCCCTGCAGTGTCACAAGGCTGCCTTAGTCTCACCAGGCCCTGCAGGGTCGTAGTGGCCCCTTGGCTCCATGAGGCAAAGCAGAACCAGAATGGCCCCTTGGTTCCATGGAGCACCACGGTGTCACCATGGTCCCATTGGTTCCACAGGGCCCCGCAGTGGAACAATGGACCTTTGGTTCCATGAGGTTCCTCAGGGTCTCAGTGTTCCCTTGGCTCCATGTGGCCCCGCTGTGTCACAGTGCCAGATGGTTCCATGAGGCCCCACAGTGTCCAAAGGGTCTCCTTGGTTCTGGGAAGCCCTACAGAGCCACAATGGACCCTTGGTTCCAGGAGGCCTTGTTGTGTCACAATGGACTTTTGGTTCCAGGAGCTTTCACACTGTCAACAATGGTCTGAGCACTGTAGTGTCACCATGGATCCTTTGCTCCATGATGTTCCAGAGCATAACGTGATCCCCTTGATTCCAGAAGGTTCTGCAGTGTCCCAATGGACCGTTGGTTCCATGCAGCCCCACACTGTCACAATGACCCCATGGCTCCATGAGCTTCCACACTGTCAGCAATGGTCTCCTTGGATCCACGAGGCCTTGCTATGATACAATGGACTTTTGGTTCCATGGGGTTCCACAGTGTCACAGCTGACTCCTTGGTTCTGTGAGCCTCTTCTGTCACCAAATGTCCAAAATATCAGAATAAGACACCTTAACACTAATTTGGTGTGCAAGAAGGCATCACTTATTCAGGCCTAAGGTCCAACATGGGATAACTCCTAACCTTACATGGACACGTGACTCTACCAGTGTGTTGCTTATATACAGTCACTAAATGTGAATTACAATTTACTCATTTCCATAAAACCCACCTGTTCCAGATTGCAAGGCAAGATGTATTCTATTGCCATCTGTATGGCAGTTGTCTGGTGTCAAGTGGGGAATTCTTATCTCTCTCCCTGAGTGATCATAATCACTCCTCCCTTGGCAGGGGACATCTGCTGATAACAGGCTATTGAATGTCACTGCATGGCTGATAAGAACTATAACATCCCATTGTGAGATGCTCTGCCCAGAGGGAGGAGCCAAGCATTGCTACCCAGATATAATCTGGAGGTTCTGACACACCACCACGGCTTCCCACTGGATTTTCCAGAGGAACAGCAGTTGCTTCTACTTCCACGGATCTGCAGAGGAAGAATACACCCTTTTTCTACAGGACCCCCCTGCTCCAATAGAACCACACCTGACACTTCAGGAGGACTGCAGCCACTTTTCCAACTGGACTGCTACCAACACCCTGACCAACAGGGTGTCAGGGTGGGTTCTGATGCCGTCAAATTTGTTCTAGTGTAATGCATTGTTTTATTTTATCCTTTTTTTTTTTTTTCCCTATTAAAGAACTGTTATTTCCTGCTCCCATAGTTTTTGCCTGAGAGCCCCTTAATTTAAAATTCATACCAATTCGGAGGGGTGGAGAGGGTTTGCATTCTCCATTTCAGGGGAGGCTCCTGCCTTCTTTAGCAGGCACCAGTCTTTCCAAACCAAGACAATGCGGCACTCGGTGCCATGGTCGGGGTGACAAGGTGGTGTTGGGTCACAGATTGGACTTGCTGATTTCCAAGGTTTTTTCCAACCTGTTGAATTCTGTGATTCTGTGATGACTGTGACACTGCAGGCCCCTGGGGAAGCAAGGGGCCACTGTGACACTGCAGGGCCTTGTGGAACTAAGAGGATCACACTGACACTGTGTGCTGAAGGCACCATGGAACCAAGGCCCCATTGTGACACTGTGGGGCTGGATGGAAACAAGGAGTCCAGTGTGACACTCTGGGTCCTCACAGAACCATGGAGGCCACTGTGACACTGCAGGGCCTTGTTGAACTGAGGGGCCATTGTGACACTGCAGGGACTCATGGAACTAAAGTGTGGTAGGGTCAGTGCTGGCTAAATGCCAGTGCCCCCACTAGAATATATTTACTCATTTTCTGGTGTGAGATAGGATTAGGAGGAAGGCAAAACAGGCTTACACTTTAAAAGGGTATAAAGAAAACTTTATTAACAGTAACTAAATGAAAAAATAATGAGAATCAGAATCAAATTTTTAAAACATTTCTCCTCACTCCTACATCCTTTTCTTTCCTACTCACAAGGCACAGAAACAATTCAGTCAGTTTATCATCTCTAGAACAGTCTTTCTTTAGTTCACTTAGGGAGAAGAATCCCTCTTGTCATTTTTTGGAGACTTCTCCACAAAAAAAAACAGTTCTCCCGTGCTTTAATTTCCACAAACACCAGCTGCCCAGGACTCTGCAATTGTGAAGTTCCTCCCATCTTTTTTCAGCCCTCCCACAGCTGTGTTTATGGGCTATGTTTACTTATGGGGTATTATTTTAAATATGAGCTCTTCAAGAGCAAAGGTTCTGTTTATCTGTCTCTGAGATCATCATCATCTCTGGGAACAGAGGTCTTCTCCTTCCTTCCTTGGGGGAAAAGGGTCTTCATCACTTTTCTCTCTCTCTCTGTTCAAACTTCTTATGGGATCACAGCTACTTCAAAATCTGCTTGCTTTAGCATAAATGCCTTTGCTCATATCTACATTTTGAACACTTCTATCCCCCCATAATTTCGAAGAGATACAGGGAAAAAAGGAGTCTGATTTATCAATTATATTTTCTCCATAGCCTTACAAGAGGATTTCAGCCCAGGACTGAGGCATCTCCTCAACCCTCTCACCTGGGACTTGACTTCTTCTTACTGACCTTCATGTCTCTAAGCTCTTCTCATGTGGTTCTGTACCTGTCTTCACTCTGTCTTTTTATTGCACCTGAGGGAGGACTGAAGGTCTGTAAGTCTTATCTCTGCACTGAAAGAGTTAATATCTCACCTGGGGCCTGCAGATGGTAGTGTGATTCCTGCCGTGTGGCAGCCAAAAGCAATCGTGGTGATGGATTTTTCAGGCTGCCCTGGGGCTGTGTCAGGATCAGCTGCAGGCCGGTCTCTGGCCCCTGCTGGGCTCAGTTCCAGGCGCGGGGCCACTCTCTGTGTGGGCTACAAGGCAGCCTCTGGCCTCAGCCACATGATCTCGTGCAGTGGCCACACTGAGGGGGGAAATGGCTGAGATCTCAGCTGGAACATGCCATGGGCTGATGGCCTCCCCTCCCCCCTGCCTGGCAGCTGCTGGTGCCCAGTTCTGCCAGTACAGGGCTTGGCAGGGTCCCCGACAAGGTGCCCGGCCCCCCAGCAGGGTCTACCCAGCCTGGCCTGGCTGAGATGGCAGCCAGGCTGGCCTTGTTACCTGTTCCCAGGATGGAAGGAAGAGAGCTTTTCCTGGGGTTTGTTAGTTTTTAACATATATGTTTTTAGAGGCGTGTTCAGCTTTCTAGTGTTTTTACAAGGTGTCATTCTTCAAAACCAGTCACTGATTGGTGCTGTTTGGCACAGAGGAAGCTCTCAGCAGCTCTTCTCAAAAAATCATTTCTGTGGGTGGCTTCTTCCCTCCTCACTAAATGTCCATTAATGCAAAACCGGCTCATAAGGGAACAACTGTGACCCTCTGGTGCCCCATGGAACCCAGGGGTCCCTTGTGACACTGCAGGATCTTTTGTAAGCAGGGGTCCATTGTGACACTGTGCCACCAGGGAATCCATTGGGGCACTCTGGGGCCTCATGGAACCAAGGGACCACTGTGACACTGTGTGGCCTTGTGGAACCATGGAGGCCGTTGTGACACTGCAGGACCTTGAGCAATGATGGGGCCATTGTGACACTGCAGGGCCACATGGAACCAAGAGACCAGTATTGCTCTACAGGGTCTGATGGAATGAAGGAAACATGTTTGACACCGTGGTGCCCCGTGGGACCAAAAGCATTGCTGCACTGTGAGACCTCATGGAACCAAGGGTCCATTGTGACACTGTGGGACCCAAGGATCCAAGGGACTTGGTGACACCAAGGGGTGCCATAGAACACAGGGGCCATTGTGAACATGTATGGACTCATGGAATCACAGAGACCATTGTGACACTGTAGGGTTTCATGGAACCATGGTGACCAAGTTGGCTGCAAGTGTTGTTCTGCTGGAGAGTAGGAGGCCTCTGCAGAGGGACCTGGACAGACTGGATCCAGGGCCTGAATCCAACAAGGTGAGGTTGAACAAGACCAAGGGCTGGGTCCTGCACTTTGGCCACAACAACCCCTGCAGGGCTACAGGCTGGGGACAGAGTGGCTGGACAGTAGCCAGGCAGAAAGGGACCTGGGGGCACTGATGGACAGCAGGGTGGACATGAGCCAGCAGTGTGCCCAGGTGGGCAAGAAGGCCAATGGCTCCTGGCCTGGATCAGGATTGGTGTGCCCAGCAGGAACAAGGCAGTGATTCTTCCTCTGTGCTCAGCACTGGTTGGGCAGCACCTCGAGTGCTGTGTTCAGTTCTGGGCCCCCAGTTTAGGAAGGACACAGAGGGGGTGGATCGTGTCCAGAGAAGGGCAACAAGGCTGGGGAGGGGTCTGGAACACAAGTCCTGTGAGGAGCGGCTGAGGGAGCTGGGGTTGTTTATCCTGGAGAAGAGGAGGCTCAGGCAGACAAGATCTTGTCAGGGAACAGGTTGGACTTGATGATCTCCAAGGTCTTTTCCAGCCTTGCTGATTCTGTGATTCTCTGGAAGCACCCTTGGAACAGTTGCACAATGAGCCCTGGGCCTCCTCTGCAGAAGCTCCAGCAGCCCAGGTCCCTCAGCTTCTCCTCCCAGCCCCAGAGCCCATCCTGTCAGTCCTGCAGAGCCTCTGCAGCTCCTCCTCATTGCCCAGAACAGGGAGCCCCAGAGGCAGACACAGCAGCCCAGATGTGCCCCCCTGGCCTGTGGTGCCTCTGGCAAGGGAGCAGCAGGAGGCCCTGCAGGAGCCTGCAGACAATTCCTGTACCACTTGTCATGCCAGGACAGAAAGCAAAGGTGAAGCCAAGGAAATTCCCAGGGCAGTTTGGGGGTGGCTGCCAGGCAGCCCTGGCTCTGAGCAACAGCGTCGGCAGTGGGACAGGAAAGTCCCAGCTCATGGGGACAAACTTTCTGGCTGACTGCAGAGGCCAAGACAAACCTGAGTGGTTTCCCTGGTGTCCCCCAGCCCTTCCTGGCCCCAGGGGCTGATGGCATTTGTGCTCCCTCAGGTTCATGTCCCCACACCAACAGCATGGGGCTGCTCCCACCTGCTCTGTGCAATGCAAACAGGGGCTGCTGAGCCAGTGCTGCCGTGTCTGTGCCTGCAAGGATGGGGCACCTGTGTGAGCTGGGGGAGAGGCCAGGGCTGCAGAGGGGGGATGTTGTTGGCATCTCCATGAGGACGCTCTGGGACGCTGCCCTGGGCTGTCCAGCACACTGGGGATGGATCAGCCCCTGCTCTGCTGCTCCTTCCCATCTCCCCCAGGGCCCTTGCAGAGCCCCAGCCATGCTGTTTGCCCCCAGCCTGCCCACGGCCACCCTGGGGCTGCTCACGGGGCTTTTCTGTGCTGAGCATTGGCCTGGGAGTGTTCTTGAGAGAGCCTTGGCAAGGAGCCTGGAGCCCCCAGAGCCTGGCCTGAGGTGTCAGCGCTGCTGCAGCCCTGGCACTGCCACCCCCAGGGCTGTGCCCAGCTCCGAGAGCACTCAGGCCCTACAGCAACACCAGGGCCACCAGGGCAGAGGGGCAGGGCTATGGGAGCAGCACTGGTGACACCAAGGGCTACTGCTGCTGGGCAAAGCTGCTGTGCCAGCACTGATCTGCCCCAGCTCTGCACAGAGACATTGCTGCTGCAGCTCCAGAGAAGGCAACAGAAGGGGGATCTCTGGTGAAAACTTTGCTGGGAGATCCACTTAAAGCCAATGAGAGGACAGCTCTTCATTGACACAGTCTGGAAACACAGGACTTTTTGAGAGAAACAAAATGAGAAATGAAACGAATATTTGCCTAGGTTAAGGAACAATAATAGAAACTCAAACACAGGGGAGGAAAAAAAACGAAACCAGGAGAACTATCAAAGATTACTTTTATTACATGTGACTAGCAGAAATTTGCAACCAGTTTAATGTTGCTGAAACTGTTCTGTGATTAGTCTTAACAGTGAAGCCTTGAGCTCCTGGTTCCTCAGGCTGTAGATGAGGGGGTTCAGGGCTGGAGGCACCACCAAGTACAGAACTGACAGGGCCAGATCCAGGGATGGGTAGGACATGGAGGGGGGCTTCAGGTGAGCAAATGTGCCAGTGCTGAGGAACAGGGAGACCACAGATAGGTGAGGGAGGCAGGTGGAAAAGGCTTTGTGCCGTCCCTGCTCAGAGGGGATCCTCAGCACGGCCCTGAAGATCTGCACATAGGAGAAAACAATGAACACAAAACAACCAAAAGCTAAAGAGGCACAACCAATGAAGTCCAAGTTCCCTGAGTTTGGATTTGGAGCAGGAGAGCTTGAGGATGTGTGGGATTTCACAGAAGAACTGGCCCAGGGCATTGCCATGGCAAAGGGGCAGGGAAAATGTATTGGCTGTGTGCAGCAGAGCATAGAGAAAGGCACTGGCCCAGGCAGCTGCTGCCATGTGGGCACAAGCTCTGCTGCCCAGGAGGGTCCCGTAGTGCAGGGGTTTGCAGATGGACACATAGCGGTCGTAGCACATGATGGTCAGGAGGGAAAACTCTGCTGAGATAAAGAAAAGAAAGAAGAAAACCTGTGCAGCACATCCTGAGTAGGAGATGGTCCTGGTGTCCCAGAGGGAATTGTGCATGGCTTTGGGGACAGTGGTGCAGATGGAGCCCAGGTCACTGAGGGCCAGGTTGAGCAGGAAGAAGAACATGGGCGTGTGCAGGTGGTGGCCGCAGGCTACGGCGCTGATGATGAGGCCGTTGCCCAGGAGGGCAGCCAGGGAGATGCCCAGCAAGAGGCAGAAGTGCAGGAGCTGCAGCTGTCGCGTGTCTGCCAGTGCCAGCAGGAGGAAGTGGCTGATGGAGCTGCTGTTGGACATTTGCTGGGGCTGCACATTTCAACCTACAGAAGGAGCAAAGAAAGGGCAATGGAGGGGAGCTTTCTCACAGACCCTTTCCTGCCACCAAACACCACCCCCGTCTATGTCTAGGGGACCTTCCTTCACCTTGGTTGCTGGAACCCTGATTGCTGCTGGCCAATGTTGTGTGAGGAGCATGGCCTGCAGGACAGCTGGGAGTGAGCCCTGCCCCCCAGTCAGTGCAGGGAAAAATGAGGGAAGAGGCCAGTCCTGGTGTTTGAACTTTGATAAAGAATGTTCCACTAAGGAAGAAGAGCTGCCTGGGTGAAGGGATGGGTATTGCAGGAGGCAGAACGAGAGATTCTGCTGCAGTGTGGAAGAATAGAGAGTCCAGAGAGGCAAGTGGATTGTCTGAGGCTTAGTGCAGACTGAGGGGAGCTGCTATGTCCAGGTGACCTTTTCCAGCTTCCCTGGACTTGCACCTTTCTGAGATCCACTCTCATGTGGAGACTTGCACCTTTCTGAGATCCTCTCACCCTGGACAGCCAGGAGACACTGCTGAGAGCAGAGGGATCCCTGGCACACAAAGTGGCTCCTGACTTTCCCTAAGTCAGGACGGTGGGCTCATTGCCAGCCCCCCAGGCTGCCCTGCCCAGAGCTCCCCGGGCACAGGGAGCTGGGACACCCCATTGCTGTGCTCAGCCTGCACAGGAGGAGCCCAAGGGCTGGTCCTGACCCTGCAGCTGGAACTGCCATTCCAGAGAGCCCCTCAGCACTGCCAGGAGCACCTGGGCAAGGCAAGGGGAGTGAGAGCCAGGCCTGAGGAAAAGCCTTTCCCTGCCCAGCCCTGCCCAGCCCCTGCCAGGCAGCAGCAGGGCAGGACAGTGGCCCTCAGGCCCTGGTCAGCAGGGAATGGGCACAGGGCCAGAGAGATGCCCTTCATCTCTGGAGCTGCTCTGCCAGCCCAGTTGGGACTGAGGGCCCCAAGCCCCCGGGCTGAGGGCTGTGCTGGCTGGGAGGGGACACAAGAGCTGTGCTGCTCAGGGCAGTGTCTGCCCTGCAGGGCAGGCCTGGCAGGTGCCACACCTGCCCTGCAGCAGGGCTTCCCTCAGCACTGCCTCCCTCCCTCCCTGCCCACGGCTCTGCTGCTGGAGCTGTCCCAGCCCGAGCTGCTCCTGTGGCCCCGGGCTCCTTCCCTGCCAGAGCTGCCAGAGCCCAGCCCAGCCCCTGGGCCAGCCCTGCCCTGCAGCTGCTCGGGGCTGCAGGGATGAAAGAACAGCTCCCCCAGCCTGGGCACCATGGAAAGGTGATGCTGGATGGGTCTGGAGGCTGGGCAGGTGCAGGCACTTGCTGAGGTGCCCAGGAATCCTCAGGGTGATGGTTTAAGAGCCTCAGCCCCTTCTCTGCCCTGCACAGCTGAGTTTCCATGGCCACCAAGCAGAGCCAGGGAAAAGTGGGAGCACAGATTCAGGAAAGCAGAGACCCAAGCAGGAAACTCCTGCCCTGGATGTGCTTATAACAACTCCCCTCAGAAATGAGCTGGGCATGAGCTGGAGCTCTGAGCAGCCCTGGCCCACACTGCACCCTCCCCACAGCAGCAGGAGCTGCCCTGACAGGAGTAAATCCTTGCACCCACAGCTCCCCTGCACCGTCCCTGGGGAGGTGCCAGGCAGGCTGAGAGCTGCCCCTGGCAGGTGGCACATGCCCTGGGCTGGCCAAGAGCCCTGAGGGCTGCAGGACCTGCTCTGCAGGACAGCCCTGGGCAGCCCTGGCTGCAGCCCCAGCTTCACCCCCTGCAGCCGTCCCTGGCAGCAGGAGCCATCCTGCCCTGTCCCTCTGAGGGTGCCCAGGGCAGCCCTGCTCTGCAGCACATCCTCCCCCAAAGCAGAAAGGGCAGCAGAGCCATCCTTACAGTCACATCAGTCCTGTCCTGGGTCAGCTTCAGGAGATCCCTCCAGGAGCACAGGGATCTGATCCCTGATCCACAGACTCACCACATAGTGGGCTGTGAAGATTTTCCCCTATGAAGTCTCAGCTCAATTGTCCTTCCCAATCCTGATTGCCTTCAGCCTTCTCTGCCTGGCTCCTGTCCCCTCAGTGCCTGCAGGCAGAGCCCTCAGCCCTGCTGGGCTGGGAGAGGAGCTGGTCCTCGGAGAAGCTGAGCCTTGGTTGCCAGAGCTGCCTTTAGAAGCTCAGCAGCACAGACACAGCACAAGGACTTTAATGACCCTCTCAGGGATTTGGTGTTGTTTACATCAGACTCAGTCCCTGAGAGTGTGTTCAAGAAAACTTCTCAAGAACTCAAAGTTAAATTTAAACTCCCAAGTTTCTTGAAGTTTTAATGGGTCCCACTGAGGGACACGACTGAGAAAGTGTCCCCAGGTTCCAGGTAGAGCAGAACACTGCAGACAGTGATGACAGCTGGGCACAAACAAGGCCAAGGTGTCTCTGGTGCTGAGCAAAGCTGGATGTGTTTCAGGAATGCAAAGGGCCAAGGCCTGAGCCCCAGCCCCTGGCCAGGCAGATCCTGTCCCTCCCTCCTTGCTCAGGGCTCTTCCCAGGATGGGCACTGGCATGTGGGGATGGGCAATGCCAAGGGCAGGAGCATGGGGCGGCCCCTGCCAGGCTGCTGAGCAGGGACAAGGAGGCCATGAGGCCCCAGGCCTGCAAGGGTCACTTGTCTCCTGCTCCTGGCTCAGGCCCAGGCCCAGCAGCCATGGCCCAAGTGCTGCCCAAGTTGGCTCTGTCAGGGCCTGGCAGCTGCTGCCCATGGCTGTGCCCTGTGCAGCTCAGGCTGTGCTACGGTGTCCCTGCCCTGCACCTCTGTCCCTGCAGGCTGTGCTCATCCCCTGGCTGCCCCAGCTGGCTGGCCCCTTCCTTTGCTGACAGCTCTGCCTCCTGCCTGCCTCTGCCTGCCCACACAAAGCCTTGGGCTGACCCAGACTCCTTCTGGGTGATGTGTTGCACCTCAGCCCTGCCTGGGAGGGAAATTCCTTTCTCTTTGTCCCTTATCTAGGCCTCCCCAGCTGCCCTTGGTATTAATTTTTTCTGTCTGTTCTCTCCTACATCAAAAGGATCCACCATCTCTGAACCACCCTTCAATCCCTCCCAGGGCTCTCCTCTGCTGTCCTCAGTCTCCACCCCACTGAGCACAGAGCTCCTCTGTCCCTATACAGTGCTCATGTGCCTGAGGCCATGGGCGCCTGGACAAGAAGGACAGTTCAGTTCTTTTCTACAGAACAGAAACCACAGAGCCCCAGGGTTTTCAAGGCAGATCAGAGGCAGATGCCTTAGGCCAAGGCAAGCCAGGCCTGTCTGTCCTTGCAGCTTTTGTCTGAAATCAACCCTTGGATATTTGGGGAGTTTTGGAGGTGGAATTCCTTTTCAGCCATGGGTGCCTGGACCAGAATGACAGTTCTCCACAGGAAGGAAAGGGCAGAGCCCCAGTATTTAAAAGGCAGATGAGACCTGGCCCTCAGGAAGGCAAGGGAACCTAGATAATCCTGGCAGCTTTTGTCTGGGAGCAATCCGTGGGTATAAGAAATTTTGGAGGCAGATTCCTAATTTTGGCCATGGATGCCTGGAGGAATCCATGGCCAAAATTAGTTGTTTCCCAGAGGAAGGAACACATGGAACAGTTGTTTCCCAGAGGAAGGAACACATGGAACTCCAGGCTTTTAGAGACAGACAAGTAGCAACCCTCAACATGGCAAGGTCAGCTGGACCAGTCAGGCGGCTCCCAGGAGGCCAAGCCAGCCAGACCTTTTCCATGTTCTTGGATCCTTGGGGCCCTGCAGCATTAAAATTGCCCCTTGTTTCCATGAAGCCTCGCAGTATCACAAAAGATCTTTGTTTCCATGAGGCCCAGTGATATCACAATGTTCTCCTTGGCTCTGCAGTGGCACAATGGCCCCTTGCTTCCATGAGGCCTTGCTGTGTCTCACAATGATCTCTTGGTTCTATTGGGCTCCCCAGGACCACAATGGACCCTTGGTTCTACATGGCCTGGCTGTAGCACACTGGCCCCTTGCTTCCATGGGGACTCAGAGTGCCAGAATGGTCGCATTGCTTCCATGAGGCCCTGCAGTGTCACAAAGAGCTCCTTGGTTCCACAAGGCCCTGCAGAGCCCCTTGATTCAAGGAGGCCTCAGAGTGCCAGAATGGTCACCAGGATTCCATGATGCCCCACAGTGTCACAAGGGCACTCTGGTTCCATGAGGCCCTGAAGTACAGAATGGCCCCCTGATTCCATTGGGTTCCTCACTGACACATCAGGTCTTAGCTCTACTGAGCCCTGTAGTGTCACAATGGTCTCCTTGGTTCCACAGTTTCAGAATGTCCCCTTGGTCTCAAGGAGCCCCACCATGATCCCCTAGATTCCATGAGGCCCTGCTGAGGTACAATGACCCCTTGGTTAAACAAGGCCCTGCAGTGTCACAATGGCCCCTTGGTTCCACTGGGTCCTGAAGTGTCATAATGGTCTCCATGGTTCCATGAGGCCCCACAAGGTTCTGTACTGCAAACAACAGACTCCTTGGTTCCAAAGTGTCATAATGAATCCTTTATTCCATGAGGTGCCTGGCCTCCCACAGCCTCTCAGAGACCCTTCTCCCCTCAAGGTCCCCAACAGCCCTTCATGGCCCCTCAGAGAAGCTCATGGCCCCTGACAGCGCCTCACAGCCCTTCATGACCGCTCACAGCCCCTGACAGCCCCAGGCCTGAGGCTCCTCCCAAAGGAGAAGGGGTCAGGCCCTGCTTGTTCTCCTTTCATTTTGGTCCTTTCACAGCCACGAGTGCAGAAAGGCTGAAATGGAGCCTTTCCCCAGTGTTTCCCTCAGTGTTAATTGCGGGCTGAAGCTCTGTGCTGGCGCTGGCCTGAGCGCCACCATCCCTGCAGCCGCCAGGCCTTTGCTGTCCCCCCCGTGTCCGTTCCCTGTCCCCGAGTCCCGCCCGGCTCTGGCAGCAGCAGCAGCCGCAGCGCAGGGGGCGCCGGCCCGGCCCAGCCGGGGCTCCCGGCCAGGAGCAGCAGCAGCGCCGGCCCCTTCCCGCCTGCTCCTGCCTCGGCTCCCAAGGGCTTTTTCCAGCTCAGTTCTGGAGTAGAGCAGCAATCACCCACACACAGCCCTGACTGTGCAGGGCCCGCCTGTGCTGCCCTGACCCAGCCTGCAGAGAAAGAAAGGATCGGGTCCAGCGCTGTTTTCAGCACTGCTTTACTCACCCTGAGGTGACAGCAGGAGGCTGCTGCTGCCTTTGCCTTGGGAATTGGAGATCATGGCTCCTCTTACCCCTCTTCTGCTTTCCACTTGAAATTTATCTGTAAAACTGCAATTGCCTTTTTCGATCACTGCTACCCAGAGTGCTTTCATGATGGTGAATGTGGGAATCATTAAAATCAGAGGGCTTTAGGAAAGCTGCAAAAGGCAGGCTTCAGAGACAGCAGAACTGTGATTAGAGCTAAGTGGTAGCCATGAGATAGGTCAGCAGGAAAGTTAAATAAAAAGCAGAAAAGTAAGGACAAATAGAACAATGGTTCATGTATTAAAACTTGGCTAGAAAAACTCCCTAAGCCGCAGAAAAAATATATCTAGTGAGATATTAGGAAGTACTGAGCTTCATAAATGAGCTCTGAGCATTACAAGCAGGTATTGTATTCAAAATAATCAGGCATTTTTTTGACTGAAGGTACATGTGCTTCTAATGGTTGGATAGAATTACTGTCAATATGCTTTTGCTTTGCGTGATTGGTCAAAAAACTTTTAAAGTAAGTTGTAACATTGAGTTCTTTGTCTGCTGCCGAGAAGACAAACTGCTGGCATCTTCCCATTGTCATAACCATGTAATGAGACTGATGCTGGAAAATAAACACCTCAAGACACGTTCCTCAGCAGTCCCATCCTGTTTGTGATTTTGTACATAGACCCCCGGCCAGCAATAGGTGAACTCAGGCTTTTGGTCACAGGCATCATGATTAGCAGATCTTGAAATCCCCTAAAGTCCCTGAGCACTAAGTCAAGGAGAATTAAAGCCACACAGGCCACATTCACAGTGCTCAAACACAGCCCTGTTGCTGCCGCTGCTGAAATAAAATCACAGAAATTGCCTCTCAAGTGTCAAATCAAATGAAAAAATACACCAGGAGAAAGAGAAACCAGAACTTCTTGACCTCCTTCATTTTTCTTCTGAGCAGCAGCAGCAGCAAGTGGAGATGCCCAGAGGTATTTCCAGCTGCTGCTGATCCCAGCTGGAGCCCAGCCTGCTGCCCAGTCCCAGCGGGAAGCTGAGCCCAGCCCGGGGAGCTCCCGCAGTGTCGGGAGCTCAGCGCACGCGGGGCCAGGCCCAGAGCCCCGGGCACGGCCGCCCATTGCGGGGCAGCGGCGCAGACGGAATGTCCTGCGGCCCAAACCTCCTGCTCCTGCCACACAGCACCAGCGCTCTCCCCCTCCTCCTCCTCTTCTCCCAGCACGGCACAAATTCCAGCTCGGAGGAGGCTTCCCCAGAGAGGGCTCAGGCTCCTGCTTCAGCCTCAGGGTCCCTGCAGAGGAACAGGGCATCTTTCAGGCACTTCCACAAGCTCAGGGTTCCCATTTCATGGGCAATCTGGGATGAAAATGGACTTGTTAGGAAGCACAAAAGCAGAGGGAATCGATCAGAAATTATTAGGAAAAAATACCCTTCTTAGAGACAAAGTTCGCCAAGTCATTCCCTCCATTTCTCCTTTTCAGATTCTTTCAGTCATCCTCCTGAGAGGTCCAGCATGTTCTGGTACTTTTCATGAACTGACTGTACTCTTGATTTATATCAATGCTTGAGATGTAGAAGCATCTGAACTGAACACTGAAACAAACTCCCTCTGTCAGCCCATTTTCATCTTCTAGATCACTTTCAGTATGTCCATGGGCATGTTGGAATGATTATCCCACAGCTCTCCATTTCTGGCTGCAGGCTCTGGAGATTCTTTCTCTGCATTCAGTCAGGCTTGCATTCCCTAACAATTCCTGGTAGCCCATCATGTTTTCTTAGGGTAGAACAGTAACAATGAAAACCTTACCAGTGGCACAACTGCCCAGCCCACAAGGAGAAGAAAGAACAAGCTGTCAAGTTCTTAAAATATTTGTCCTGCTTTGCTGCAAGAGTTGTGCTGCTGGCATGGTGTGGAAAGCCAAGAGGAGCTGCAGTTGGTGGCACATCTTGTGACAGAAGCAGTACCTCATTCTCCAGGAAAGATTCTTGGAAAGAGCAAAGAGGACTGAGGAGAAGATGATGGGAAAACTGAAAGAGCTTTTAAGAAATGAAATGAAATGAAAACAGAAAGAAACTATCTGAGATGTTTTACTCTATTTTTTTTTATTCTCCCTTTTCCATCTTGCACTACTTCTCCATCCCATTAATTCCAAATGGATCTCACTTCTAAGATGCATGACTTGGCAAGTTTTAGACACTGTCAAATACCATGAGCTACATACAGTTTGCCTTCCCCTGGTTTTCTTTGGAAAGCAATGCTGGAGAGGTAAGTGCAGTGCCTGGGTCAGGTACAAATTCAGCATTCAGGGAATGCGCTCCGATAGTGTTTGACCCTCAGCAGGGACAATGCACAGCAGGGACCGAGGGGATTCCTCTGCCGCTGTGCCAGAGTCCAGACTCTGGGTCTTGGCTGAACACGGCAAAGTTCCCGTGTTTGGACAGGCTCAGGGGCTGCCCCCGGAGAGTGCGGAGCTCGGCACGCGGGAGAGTGGGCAACAGACAAACGGACACGGGGACAAACGGCCCCGGCGCTTCAGTTGCAGTGGCAGCAGCAGAAAAAGCAGCAGCGAAAGCAGCGACTTTGACAAGTCCCTCTCGCTCGTCCTCTCCCTCTCCCACAGTCCCGCACCCTCTCCCGGTCTCCCTTCCCCGGGGTCCCCTCCTCTCCCAGGCTCTCTCTCCCCATGCCCGGTCGGGCCCTGCCCCCGGCCCGGCCCCGGGCGGGGCTGCCCCGTTCCCGGACCCGGGCGTCCCGCCGCGGTCTCGCCTCCGGCCGGCTCCGGTCGTACTGGCGGTGGCGCTGCTGGGCGGGCATCAGTGCCTGGGGCTGGGGCGGCATCGCCTCCCTTTGGCTCCGCCTGGCCCGAGCCCGGCTCCGGCCCTGACACCGGCTCCGGCTCCGGCCCCGGCCCCGGCCCCGGCCCCGACCCCGGCTCCTACCGGGGCCCGCGGAGGACACAGGTGGTGCGGCCGCTCCCGCTGCCTCCGCTGCCGCTTGCCCGGCCCGAGCTCCGCCGCTCGGCAGCGCGGCCGCTGGCCCCGAGCCGCCGCTGTCCCGTTGCAGGGAGCGAACGCCTGGGGATGGCCGGCCCGGGGCGCTTGAAGGACCATCGGGGTCCGTTGCCGGCCCCGGGCCGAGCGCCGACAGCCGCGTCCCGCCGGCAGGGAAGGCGCAGCAGGGCCTGAAGGAGCAGTACCGGCTGGGCTCGCTGCTGGGGCGCGGCGGCTTCGGCAGCGTCTTCACGGCCACGCGGCTCTCGGACGGAGCCCCGGTGAGCGGCGGGGCCAGCGACAGGCGCAGGAGAAGGAGGAAGAGGGGGCGGAGGAGGAGGAAGGTGGAGGATGGCGGAAAATGTCGGAGGATGGGGCTGTGCGTGGCGGGCGGCGAGCTGAGCCCGCTGCTGACTTTGGCTTGCAGGTGGCCATCAAAAGGGTGCCCCGGAAGCGCGTCCGGCACTGGGGCGAGCTGGTGAGTGAGGGGGCCAGCGGGAGCAGCCGGGTTGTGCCGGGCGGGGATGAGCCGAGGCCCGGCAGGCTGGAAGCGGCCAGGACACCTCGAGGGAGAGCGGGCGTGGGGCCAGCGCAGGGCACAGAGCATCCCGGGCTGGCTGAGGGCTTCCCGAGCCCCGGCACGGCATCAGCCCCACTGACGGCATCGTGCTCCTCCCGCAGCCCGACGGCACCAGCGCACCCCTGGAGATCGTGCTGCTGGCCAAGGTGTCCACTGGCTTCCCTGGTGTGGTTCAGCTGCTGGAGTGGCTTGAGCTCCCCAACGACGTCTTGATGGTGCTGGAGCGCCCGGAGCAGTGTCAGGACCTGCAGCATTTCATTCGGGCACGGCGGTTCCTGCCCGAGGAGGTGGCGCGGGAGCTGTTCCGCCAGGTGCTGGAGGCCGTGCAGCACTGCACCAGCTGTGGGGTCCTGCACAGGGACATCAAACCAGAGAACATCCTGGTTGACCTGGCCACCGGGCAGGCCAAATTGATTGACTTTGGCTGTGGCACCTACCTGCAGGACACAGCCTACACTCACTATGCAGGTGAGCCCACACAGGGTGTGCTCCTGGTCCCAGCATCTCATGGCCCAACATCTCACAGCCCAAGCTGGGTGTGGCAGCGGGGATTCTCCCTTTTGCTGCCCTTCATGACACTGAGATTTCAGCCGATTTGCTTTTGCTCAGGGTTGGGTGGGGAGCCAGCTTCCAGCCCTGCTGGCAGCCTTTGCCCCCCACTCTGCCCATGACAGGCTGGGGCTGGGGCAGCCAGCCTGACAAAAACACCCGTGGGTGGGTGGCAGTAACAGAGAGGGGGTGCCAAAACCTGTGTCTCAGACAGTTTGGTGTGCAGGTGAGAAAGGGCTTGGACTGCTCCACTCCCCTGGTTTGTCTTGGGTTCATAATGTTTTCTGGGGCAATGCAGGCAGGCAGGATGAAGGCATGTTTTTTTCCCAGCACTTAATGGGTTTTTCCTTTTCATGGTTGGGCCTTGCCAGGACTTCCACTGCCCTCTTCCAGTACCAGTGGTTTCTTTTGCAACCCCAAGTCTATACACAAATCCCAGGTGCTGGCAGGAGGGCAGTGGATCATACTCCATGTGCCACTGGAGCAGGCCCTGCATACCCAGGGATGCTGGGGCCAGGCTCTGGGAGCAGCAGCATCCCCCTGATGAACTCCATCTGTATTCCATAGGAACACGCTCATTCAGCCCCCCAGAATGGACCCACTTTGGCTGGTACTATGGCAGGCCAGCTACCATCTGGTCCCTGGGCATCCTGCTGCACCAGATGGTCTGTGGGAAGCACCCTTTCAGGAGGGGCCAGAGCATCAGCTGGGACTATCAGCTCTCGCTGCCACAAGGGCTCTCTCAAGGTGGATCCTCATCTCTGGGCACGGGGGGAATCCCAGTGCTGGGAGACAGCAGCGGGCTCGTGAGCATCCCGCTCTGGCAGCTGCTGAGGAGGTGGCACATGTCCTGCTCTCCTGCTCTCCTCCAAAACAGGGAATGGATGGGAAAGCTTAGGCCCAGCTCTGAGCACATCCAGCATGGCCTGGGCACGGGAATAGTGGGGCAAAGCCAACAGGAGCCTTCTCCAACTGACCGGCGATTTGTGGTTTCTCTGCCCAGAGTGCCAAGATCTGATCAGGCAATGTTTATCCATGCTGGACTCTGAAAGGCCCTCATTAGAAGAGCTGCTCTGTCATCCTTGGATGCAGGATATTCATCTGCC
This sequence comes from Serinus canaria, assembly GCF_022539315.1. Classification (NCBI taxonomy): domain Eukaryota; kingdom Metazoa; phylum Chordata; class Aves; order Passeriformes; family Fringillidae; genus Serinus; species Serinus canaria. Next base: position 2,996,439 of record NC_066338.1, read on the forward strand.
CTAGAAGAAGGGAGAGAGCCACAGGCACACTGTGATGCCGGGCCCTGGTAAGTTACAGCTCCACACATGCCTTGGCCATCAGAAGCAAAGGAAGCCAGACTTTTTGTCCTGCCTGTGTCACTGCCCAGGGCTCATCAGATGGGAACACACAGCCCTTGTGCTGGAGCTGAGCTGCTCTGCCCAGCACTGGTGGCCACCATCCGAGCTGGTTTTGCTTGTCCTGGTTCCCTGACAGCTGGGGCCCTGGGCAGAACCCTGACAGCCTGGTCTCACCCAAAGGAAAGGAGAAGGAGCTCCTGGAGACGCTGTACCAGGTGGGACTGCTGCTGCTGGAGACAGCGAGGATGACATCAAGGATGGCAACCTCTTCCTGGACCTGGCCACGGGCCAGCTGAAGATGATGGATTTTGATCCGGGCTCCTTCTCCAAAGCCAGGCTCCACAGCGAATTTGCAGATGAGTCCACACCCAGGGGGATGCCCCCAGATTTGGGCATTGCACAGCCTGTGAGAGGGCAGGGAACCAAAGGTTCCCCCTTTGCTGGGGCAGATGCAGCTGATCCTTCAGTCGGCTGCCCAGCTGGTTTTGGCAGGGCTGGGGGGATGGGCTGGGCTGGGTACGAAATGGGAGTGGGCTCCTGGCCCTGCCAACAGCCCCCAGCACCCACCGTGCTCTGGGCTGGGGCTGGGGCAGCCAGCCCAACACAAACAAACCCCCATGGTGGGAGCAGAGGTGGGACTCCAGAACCTGCTGGAGCTGGGGCTGCTTTGCTGTGCAGGCAAGGAAGGGCTTGGGCTGCTCCACTGCCCCTGTCTGCTTTGGGATCAGTGTTATTGTGGGAGGCAGTGCAGGGGGAAGGGAGAAAGCCTGGGCTTCCCTTACCTGTGTGTGGGTTTTTCCTTCCATGCAGGGGTTGGGCCTTCCTCAAGGCCCTGGCAGAGATAAGATTTTTTACCTTTTTTCTTGTTTCCCCTTTTTGTCTGTAATCTATTTTCAATAATTTGTTGTTTGTTTTTCTAGAGGAACTGTTCTAGGTGGCCTCCAGTCTGGATCAGGAAGTGCTTGGGACCAGCTGCAGCGTGGATGGGCAGTGCCCTTGGAGAAGGCTGAGGACATCGTTTGGGACCAGCTTTTCTTCCAGCGGGGGAGGGCGTGAGGTGGGTCCCCATCTGCCTGGCATGGTGGGATCAGAGCTTCTGGGAGATGGCAGCGAGCACAGGAGCATCCTGCTCTGGGCAGCTGCTGAGGAGGTGGATGTGCCCTGGCTGGCTGCAGGCTGGGCACATGTCCTGCCCTCCTGCTCTGCTGCCAAATGCAGCAGTGCTGGGCAGCTCTGGGCACCGCTCTGAGCACGGCCAGCATGGCCTGGGCACCGCGGGCGGCTGGGACAAGGGCACAGGAGCCTTCAGCTGACGGGCGGTTTCTGCTTTCTCTCCTTGCAGCCGGGCTCTGCGGGTGCTGACTGCATGACTGATAAAATTACATCATCCCATTGGGAGAAGCTCCACCCAGAGGGTGGAGCCTAGCATTCCTTCCTGGATATAATCTGACAGTTGGAACACCACAGCACCTTTCCTGCTGGATTTCCCAGAGGAGCAGCCCTTTCCCACTGGATTCCCAGAGGAAGACCAGACCAATCCACACCACCACTGGATCTTCAGAGGAAAACTCCACCCTTCTACAGGATCACTGCTTTAACAGAATCTCACCTGTCTCTCCAGGAGAACTACAGCCACCATTTAATGGGACTGCTACCAACGCCCTGACACACAGGGAGTCAGACCATATTCTGACTCTGCCACTGTTATTTTATATTACTGCTTTGGTTTTTTAATTTTTTTTCTTCTCTACTAAAGAAGTTATTCCTTGTCCCATATCTTTGCCTTAAAGCCCCTTAATTTCAAACTTACAACAATTCAGAAGGAGGGGGTTTACATTTTCCATTTCAGGGGAGGCTCCTTTCTTCCTTAGCAGACACCTGTCTTTTCAAACATAAATATCCTTGCTGGCAGTGTTTGATTGGCCAATAAATCCTTAAAAGGTCTTGTAACTAGGAGTCTCGTGACCTTCTGAGCCTTGTGGTGAAAATGTGAGCCAAACTCATCGTTCCTGTCTATGTAGAAGAAAAAGAAATGGCAACATCTAAAAACACAGAGGTCTGATCTCTAACTCATTCCAAACTCCTTCAAGTCCCCTGAAGTGTGATTTAGCTACAAATAGATGACAAGGACTCTTATTGCTGGCTCTTTGACTCCAAACCAGCTGCTTCAGAAACTGTCACATAACCCTGTGTAGTTAGGTACCAGAAATGTATCATTTGAAGAAACTTTCCCAACTGACTTGAATAGAGGTTTATTTGTAGGGTAATTGAGGGGAAACCCTCCCAGCAGAGGTTTGGGCTTTGGCCTAGCTGTGTCCCTGCTGGTTTTGAAGTATGCCATCAGCTGCAGGGGTTTCTGGGCTAAAAATATAATTGAGTCATGTTGACTTGCTCTTTTTGGCCTATAAAAGCTGGATTCACTTTCAGGGCAAATTTGGAAACCTCATCTCTGGGTGAATGGATGACCTAGGATTTTCCCAATTGCTGGGAACGGTTCCCCAGGTCCTTGGTGTAAAATGTGGCTCCCCAGCAAGTGCAGATCTGCAAGATGATAAACAATTTAGGCAACTGGTGATGATTCTTTTTAAATAGCTCTCTTTCTCTCTTATAGTACCTATTTAGGTGCACTACCTTGCTTGTTTTTGCTTGTCACAAAAGCCAAGCACACATTTTTATTTAATGTATCATCTTACTGTGGTACCTTCTTATTGACAGTAAAATAAGAACATTATTTCCAGTGGTGTGTCCGTTAAATTGCCTCTGTCAATTGTCAGAACACCAGGAGGCCCCTGAGGAGCCGGGGCGGTGGGAAGCCCTGAGCAACTGGGTGTCAGAGGCCACAAGCAGCCCCCAGGCAGCCGCCTTGTCCCTGGCACCGGGCTGCTCTGGCGCTTCCCCAGAGCTCTTCCAGGCCTGCGGCAGAAGCCCTCGAGGCCGGGCCTCACCCCCGAGGTGCCCAGGCTTGGCTGGCTGGGGACAGGGAGGGCAAAGCTCCCCTGCTGGGGCATGGGATGAGGTAGTGGGAAGTCAGAGAACCTGAGGTTTTACCCCCCAAATGTTCTGTCTTTGCCCTAACATTTTCCTCAGGTTTTGTCACAAAATGATCTCTATGTGTCCTCTAGAAATTACTCAGACTTCTCCTCAAAAGTAATTTTGTTCCCTAGAGATCACGTCAAATCTTCCTGCTGAAATGTCCACCCACTACATGTACTCGACAGATCAGCTCCGATTTCATTATTCTCACAGTCCAGTGATTACCTCAACTTTAAAGCCCAAATGTTCATTGCGTGCCCTACAGGTGACACCAGGCAATTCCAGCATTCCTGTGCTGTGAAGTTCCCTTGCTCTAAGCTACTGCAGCTTTACCCCTCTCAAAGTGAAACACTCCCTAGTTCTGAGACAACACTGCCCCATCCTCCTCGGTGTGTACGAGCGCAGGGCATCCCCAGGGCAGCTCCCCCACGGCTTCTGGAAGGCCGCCCGGCGCCTGGCCCCGAGGGGCGGCCACAGTGGGTCGGAGTTCCCGCCCGTGGCTGAGGGGACCGGCGGGGCGGGGCCGCTTGCGCCTGGGCAGGAAACGCTCCCTGCGGCGGGGAGCGGGCGGCGGCGGCGGCACAGCGGGAACCGGCCCGGCCCTGCCGTGTCCCTCAGGGCGAGCCCACGTCCCCTCAGCGGGCCTGGTGTCTGTTCAGCGAGCGGCATGTGCGCTCGGCGACAGGTGGCGTGTCCGTGTCCCCCTCAAGGGACTCTCAGGTTCCCTCAGTGACACCGACGTTGTACACTGAGGGACACGACAGACACCCGCCTCCCCTCAGGGACTCTCATGTGCCTTCAGTGGCATGCAGGGCATCTGTATGCCATTCAGAGACCTTCATGACACCTCGGCCACACATGGGGCATCTGCCTTCCCTTCAATGACACATAAGGCACCTGCAAGCTGCTGGGGAAGCCTCAAGTCTGCTCAGTGACCCACGTGTGCCCTCAGCATTGGGACACCCACCTTTCCCTCAGTGACCCTCAGGTCCCGTCAGCAAATCAAGAGGCACCAGCCATCCTGTAGGTGACTCAGAGCAAGTGCAGTGGGTCATGGTGGCCAGGGGCCAGCAGCAGGCAGAAAGCCATCAGAGCTGGGGGAAAGGCTCTGCTCTGCTTACAGTGGGGGCTGAGGGCCGGGAGAGCTCCATTTCCCCCTTTGAGATGTTGGAGAAAGGGTCTTTCCCCCTCCTTATTATAGGGCTGCCCCTCTCTGCAGGCAGCCAAAGGAGCACGATGGCAAAAGGCCAAGGACAGCAAAGCAAAGAGCCAGCCCTGCACACACAGGGAGGTGGCCAAGTGCAAAGCCAGCGTGGCACCCTGAAGGTGCCTGCCACACTACCATGTGTCCCTGCCCTAGAAATGCCAGGAATGCCCTTTGTCCAGAGGGCCTTTCTGTGGCCCCTCTGGGCTCAAAGCTGCTGCTCTTCTGGCTGAACGGCGCCTAAAGCCACAGAGCTCGGCCTCCCCCACAGCAACAGGAGCAAGACTCAGCAAGCAGGCAGTGGAGCTCAATGCCCAAGGCTGAGGGGCGTGGGGCTCCAGACTTGAGCACAGGGAGGGCACACGCCCAGCCCCACAACTCCTGGCCTCACAGCCCTGAAAGGCCGGGACCAGGGTTCCATGCCTGATTCTAGGAGGTCCCTCCAACCGCCCACTGAGGAAGCACCAGAGAAGCCGGGTGCCAGGAACAAGGCGGCTGCCAGGGGGCTGCTTACGGCCTCTGGCACACAATTGCTCACGGCTTCCCAGTGCCCCAGCCCCTCAGGGTCTCCCCCAGCCTGGCCAAGCTGCCTGGCAGCAGCACCGCAGCCTCACAGCAGCTCCAGAGAAGCCCCATCCAGAGGCACCTCGGAGCCCTCAGTAGCGCAGCCAGCAGCACACTTGCAGGAGGACACAGATAGCGGTTCCTGACTGGGACAGGGCTTGTGGCCATCTCCAGGCACCGCTCTCGCAGGGATCCCCACAGCTCCAGCCCCTGCCCAGCTGTTCTGTCGGCAGCACAAAGGCTTCAGCAGAACTACCAAAGGCCAAGAGGCTTCTGGCCATTTTTCCTGCAGCACTGCATGCCTGGGCAGCTCACTGAGCACAAGCACCCTTTTCCCCCCTCTTCCCCTATGCCCTGCAGGTCCTGGCAGCAAAAGAAAGATCCTGGGTGTCTGTCTATTATAACACATCCTATATTTATATACTACAGAAAAACAAAAAGAAGAAAAGAACGATATTGAACAAACTAAAAATCTCCGCTGGTTCAGGTGGCCCCAGCAGACAGAGCCTCTGGGCTCATCTCTGTGCAGAGCTCCAGCAGCGCAGACAGCGGAGCCCCAGCAGACGAAGCCTTGTCCTCCATGGCCCATGGAGCTCACCATGCAGATTCCTGAAGGTGGAATATGAGGTCTCTCTAATGCCCTGAGGATATGCCAAGTTTGAATTGACAGGTTGCTGACAGAAGGGCTGATGTCATTTGCCATTACTTCCAGGGCTGTAACAGAGAGGAAGAGAGCCATGGTCAGATGCCACATCTGCAGGGAGCTGAGGAGAGCCCCCTGCCAGGGCCATCCCAGCCCGCACTAGCCATGGCCAGGATGGAGCAGGGACCAAGGGGATCAGCCCGAAGAGCAGCCATGAATCCCCCAACATGGCCCTGAAATCTCTGTGTGCTCCACCCAGGCCATCCCTCATCCGCACAAGGAGCAGAGCCCTCCACAGCTGGGACAGGGCTTGCAGCTCTCCCCTTGCCAGCCCCACTGCCAGCCCCCTGCCCGCACTCACCACTGTAGATAAGCTTGAGCTCTTGATACTTCCCCGTCAAGCTCCGCCCGGCGATGCCTGGGAACACAGAGCCTGTCACGGCCCCAGTGTCACAGCTCCCTGCCAGCGTCGCCGCCGGCACTGTGGCTACACGCCCTGCTGGCCCGGCAGGGCTCAGCCCGGCACTTGCCACACGCTGCTGCTGAGGCCAGGTGGGGCTCCACGGCGCCAGGCCCGGGTGGCGCTGCCGGGGCAGCAGGCGGGGCTGGGGCCGAGCTGCGGCGGGCTGGGGAGGAAGCCCGGGCTCGTGGCTCACCCATGAATCTGATGGCCGCCACTCGCAGGGACTCCTGTGGGCTCTGCAGGTAGGGCAGGGCCCGGCGCAGGTGCTCGGCTGCTCTGCCCTCGTCGTCTGCCAGCTGGAGAGAGCGGCAGGAGGGAAGGGTTGGCACAGGCTCAGCCCCTTGGCCGGGCGCTGCCTGTGCCCAGCCCCGGCCTCCCCTGCCTGCACAGCTCTGAGGTGCAGCCAGCAGCCGCTGGCGCTGGGCTCCCGAGGGAGCAGAGGGCCGGCTGCTGCCCGGGGAGCCACGGTGCCGGCCCGCCCTGCAGCCCCCTGGGCCTGGGCTCCATCGGCCCCTGGCTGGGGCCCAAGGGAGCCTGGAGAAGAGCCCGCGCGGCCTCTGGGTGCAGCAGCGGGCAGGGGCACAGCTGCCAGCCCCATACTCTGAGCACCGCACTCATGGCCTTCTCCAGGCTGAGGCTGGGGCTTGCAGGCTGTCCTTACTAGGCAGTTGGCGAAAATCCAGAGTTTCTCCTTAGTCAGCCGTTTTTCTAGATCTTTCCTCTTCAGGAACTTGAGCAAACAATGTAGCGTTTCCTGAGAAGCCTGGAGAGTAGCAGAGATGAGGAGATGGCCCCACAGCCCAGGGTGCAGGATTCGGTCCCTGTGCCAAGGCCTGGAGGAGCCTGCAGCCCCGCAGGCACCAGGGCAGGAGGCAGCCAAGCCCCCTGCCAGGGGGACAGCAGCAGCCCACAAGTCCTCACCTGTGCCACACGCCGATTCCCATCATGGCAGTGGAAGAAAAGTGGGAGCAGGCTGTGGCTCACTTGTGTCTTCAGGGCCTTTATTTTCTTTTCCAGTGGAAGAGTCAGCAATGTTTGGAAGAGCAATATGGAGAGCTGCTGCACCTGGTTATTATTCTGAATGAAGAGAAGAAAAGAAGACCTCGGCATGGACTGCAAGGGGCTCAGCTGGTGCAAGCCTGCAAATCCACAGGGCACCAAGTGTCCAGGCAGCACCCAGTGGCTGTGGCTGGGCACACAGAGCCTTACATGGTCAAAGAGAGGCGGGAGCGCCTCAGCCAGCTGCAGTGCGATCAGGCTGGGTATTGGTGTGTCCTTGTCCAAGATGATAAAGCTGAGTACCATGACCTTTATCTTAACTATCTCTCCATCTTCATCCCACAGGAGCCTCACAAGTCTTTGAGTCAGGCTCCACATTTTTCTGGTCTGTGTGGATCAAAAGTTTATGAAATTCCACCCTGCTGGTGCAGGGCCTAGAGGCCAAAGGCCTGTCCTGAAGCATTCGGGCAGCTGAAGGGGAGGCAGGAGAGCTGGGAGCAACTGCCCCAGCACCCAAAGCCCAGCCAAGCCCAAGAGACTGCATTCCCCAGTGCAGCTTCAGCTGCTGCCCCCTTCTCACCATCAAGGGATTATCAGTGAGCCTGAGGAGGGCCTTGAACGCCAGGAGACGCCTCTCCCTGCACTCGCTCTTCAGGTACCGTGAGAAGATTTGCAGGACTCTGTCAGCATCGCGTTCACTCAAGTCCAGGAACTCGAGGACCTGAAAGGCACAGGGCAGTGACAGGGGACCCGGCCGGCAGGAGCCCAGAACCGCACAGGGCTGGGCCCAGGCAGCAGCACAGGGCATGGGCACCGTCCCAGGTAGCTGTGGCTAAGAAAGGGCAGAGAGCTGGGAGGCAGCTGAGCGAGGCAGTGCTGGCCATCAGGCTCACCTCCACAAGGAACGCCAGGGCGGGCAGATCCCAGCGTGGCTCCTGTGTGCTGAGCAGACGGAGCAGGTAGCGAAAGATCCGGGAACAGGAGGGTAGGGAGACAAAGCACATCTCCCTGGCAGGAGAAAAAGGAACCAAGACTGTGAGCCAGGGGGACAAACGTTTCCCAGGACTGACTCACAGAAGTCTGGTCTTTCCCCAGCATCCTGCAAGTGCACCTGGGCTATTTCGGAGGTGGCTCTTTTTGTCCACCCTCCTCCCCCAGGCTTTTCCAGTGTGCTTGGCCATCCCTCAGTGACAAGGCCCTCTGGGCTACAACCAGGGGGACTGTGTGGGGCACCTGGGCACAGAGCACAAATGTCAGAGGCAGTGGGGAGAAGGGGGTCTCACCTGGCCAGCAGACCCACAGCATAGTGGCTGGTGTCAACAGAGAGCAGCGTGTCCCAGCCACATCTGCGTTCCATTGCCACCACCACATCCTCCTGCTGCGTTCGGCAGAGCAGGGACTTCAGAGTCTGCACTGCAAACCTGTGTGCAGAGCAAAGCCCAGGTCACACTGGCAGAACTGGCTCCTTCATAGGCCATGTGGCAGGGACAGGAGGAGTGGGATGGAGCACCTGTTGGGGCTGGTGGCAAGGCCATGCTCTTCCTGGCATCCCATCCAGAAGGTATCGACCTCCTCTGGCACATCCAGAGTGCTGAAGAACACTTGGAAGAGCAGATGCACAAAGAGGCGGGGGAAATACGCCATCACTACACATGGGACACAGGGCTCCTGGAGGATCTTCCAAATCACCACAGTTGCCTGCAAATGACAAAGCACCCCAAGACAGTGCTCAGTGCCAAGGTGTTCGTGTGGCAGGGCCCAAGTGTGACAGGGAGAGGCCAGGAGAGACGCAGGGGGAGCACCGGGCCTGGTGGGCCTGAAGCTGGGCCAGGTTTCAGGCGAGTGCCCGAGGCAGGGAGATACAGTGGGGGGAGGAGGATGGAGAGCTGCTGGAGAGGCAGCCTTGGGGCCAGCAAAGGCCAGTTGCAGAAACTCACAGCCAGGGCAAAGACACCCGTTTTGTCCCCATCCGAGGTGCACATGCTGTGCTCTGGCCAGCTCCCCAGCACATCCAGGAGTATCAGCTGTGCCAGCTCCGCAGTCCTGGCTGAGCCCATGATGGTCTTCCACATGGCCATGGAAGCTCTATGGGGTTAGAGCTCTGTCTCAGGGGGGTCTCAGACACAGCACTGTGGCCTGGACATCTCTTAGGGCCCGGGTGGACCGCTGGCTCTGCCTCTGCCCACTGGTCCTTGCCAGCAGCACTCAGGCTCAGGGGCTGACATGCCAGGGCTGGCAAAGGGAGCAGCCAGAGGGCCCTGGAACTCTCTGTTGGTCAGACACCTGCGACAGGCTGAACAGGCTGATGGGCTGGGGAGCCCTGAGCCCTCTGAGAAGGTGGGCCCCATACCTGTCACAGGATGGGGACACACGCAGGAGTGTCATTACTGCATCATTTGGCTGTGCTTCGGTGAGATCCAGCAGGGGCTTGTCCAGCCTGTGCTCAGCAGAATCATTGGCCATGAGCCACTGGTGGATGTACCTGACCAGGGCAGGCACCTGGAGAAGGCACAGGGAGACTTGGAAAGCTGCCAGAGGGAGGAATGTCCCCAGCTTCCCCAGAGAAGTGCTTCCCTTCCCACCACACTGCCATGTGGCCTCAAATGCTCACAGGGACCAGCAGGCGTGGCTTGGGAGGCCAAGCAATTCCTGGGAGGATCAAACCCTGGCCACAGGCTGCTTACTTGCTTTGGATTGTAAAAAACTTCCTCTACAAGCATACACAGGAGGGCAGCACTGGTCTCATGTTTGAGGACCTCTGAATGTGCTCTAAGGCCCGTGCCCATGGCCCTGGTCTCTTCCTGCCGAATGCTCTTGATGAATTTGCAGACAAACTGTAGGAGAAGGTCAAGAAGGCAGGGGTATTGCATGGAGTGCTGCACACACGGTGCTCAGCTGAGCAGGGCCAGCAGGCCCAGCCCAGGTGGGGATGGCTGCAGGTACCTGCGCTGTTCTGCGGAAGCGGCCACGGCTGGATTCCTGCTCTTGTGTGTGCTCCAGGGCTGCATTGGGCAAAGAGCAAGCACAGGCAGAGCTGAGGGCCTGTGGGAGTGGCTGGAGAACAGAGCCCAGCCCTGCTCTCCCCAGGCAGGGAGAGCCCCGGGATGCCCCAGGAGGATGGAGCATGGCAACTGCAGGGTGTCTGCCCAGCCGCTCTTCCATCCTGTCCATAGGCATGTCCCCAGGGGGTGGCCTGGCATGGCATGGCATGGCATGGCATGGCATGGCATGGCATGGCATGGCATGGCATGGCATGGCATGGCATGGCATGGCATGGCATGGCATGGCATGGGGTCAAGCTGGCTACAGGCACCAGTCCTGTGGCCGAGCTCTGCCACTCACCCTCCTGCTGTGGATGGAACAGCACCACCTCTTCAGTCTCCTCTGCTGGGGCAGCTCCAAAGCCTTCTTCCTCCTCTTTCACCCAGGCCAGCTTGGGCACTTTCAGGGATCTCTGCTCCATGTCAGTGACTGGAGCTACTTGCAGGAGAAATGCCTTGGAAAAGCTCTGTGGCACCAAATCTCACAGTCTGCCTTTGAGGGCAGAGCAGAAAAGAAGCCTCGGACGGCCACGGGTCAGCAAGTCCTGTGGCCTGTCCTCGAGGTCAGCTTCAGGAATAACGCTTCAGAAAGGCTCCGGTGGGACGTGAACGAGCGTGCTGTGCGGGGGCTCCTCACGGCACCGCTCTGTCCTGTCCTGTCCCGTTGTGTGCACCAAGCACTGTGGCCTGCTCTTGTCACCACCAGCTCCTATGTCACCACGTGTCACAAAGGGCCCTTGGACACCTGTTCTATGCCATGGTGACCGTGCTGCCACAAGTCACAAAGAGCCCCTGCACACACTGCGCCCTGCCCTGGGGCCACCCCCAGCCCACCCAAAGGGGCCCAGGCTGGAAAGAATTCCCTGGTCCCAGGTTTCTAGGCCAGCCTAAAAGGGTCTTAAGGAAGGGCTCAGAGCATCAGCAAATGCTGCCCTGCTCTCTGGGCTCAGGGCAGCAGAAGGAGCCCCCAGGGCTGCCGAGGCAGCTGCACTGGGAAGGGCACGGGACCTTCCACAGAAGCTGGCACAGCCTCCTTGGGACACATCCCAGCTGGTGGCCATCCTAAACCTGAGGGTGTGACATGGACAGGGAACGTGTGGGCCAGGGAACAAATGCTGCTCTGACCCCTGGGCCCAGGGAGTGCTGACATCAGCAGATGTGGCAGAGTCCCTGCCCAAGCTGACCTGCCACGCCCCCGACCCCTGGCAGCACTGGTGCCCATCTCCTGCCCCAGAGACCTGTGCCCCCAGGGGGCTTCTGTGCCAGAGGGAGCCAAAGCCCACGTGCATTGGGGGCTGTGCTCTTTCCTGCAGGGGCTGTTGGTAGGAGCACCTGGAGCAACTGCTGGCAACACTTGGTTTCGGTCAGAAGTTCTCACTCCAAGCTGAAATGATTTTCTCATTCAAGTAATTTCCTTTAGCACAGAAACACCTTAGTGGTGAAGGCACAGAAGAATCTGGTGTTTAAGAATCCTCACTTCAGGAAAGCTTTACTTCCCATTGCTCAACTCAAGTGGTTCCCAAAAAAATTCCAAAGTTCCCAAATTCACTGGGATGGCCTGAGAAGGTGAGGAGTTGGAAGTTTGCTTCCCATCTCAAAGCAGAAACTCATTTGCCCTAACATCATCCACTGAGAGTCACTTTACAGAACATAACACTACACAGAGGCAAAAAAGAAGCCTGTCGTGGTTTGAGAGGAAATGAAGTTTTTTGTGATGGTGTGGTCAAGCCAATCGGTGTTCAGATTTTAATTTTGGCACCTGGTTTGTCCACTGAGGGCATGGATACACCTCTGAGAACACAGGGGGTTAAAAGCTCTGAACTCCCAGGGGAATTTCCTTTTGGGTTCTGGTTTGGAACTGAGCAGACCTTCCCCTGCCCGGCTCTGAGCTGGGCAGGGAGGGAGGGGAGCCATGCGGCCGAAGGGACGTAGGCCAGGCCTGGGCTGAAGGGTGGAGGAGAATATTGCAAAGGGCTTTGGGCAGCCATCCCCCATTCCCGCCCCTCTGGAGAGAGGGAGAGAGAGCCAGAGCCTGTGCCTGTGATAGTGCGGCCGGCGTGAAGGAGAAGGGGGGGTGCCCAGCAGGGCAGCCAGGCGTGGGAGTTCATGATCCAAACCGGCAGAGCCTGGGACTTTTAACCCTTCTGGGGAGGATGGAAACCTTGCAAATGCTGATTCCTCCTGAAGTTAATGAGATTGAGAGATGTTGAGAAGAATCCTAGGTGGGAGGAGATGATGGAGTGGCCTTTGGCTGGACTTTTCCTGTATAGCCACAGCAGAACCACTGGTGTTCCTGTGACACAGAGACTGCATTCTAGGGGGAGGTGATGGCTCAGAGCCAGGAGAGTGCGGTGATGTGAGAGTGTGTGAATAGAGATGACAGGTGAGGAGGGTGGTGGTGGTGCCCTCCATCTTCAAAGAAGAAGAAGAGGAAGATGATCTCTGTTCAAGAGACCCCTCGGCCCCAGGGGTTGAAATTTGGGGGGGGACAGGTGTCCCAAAGGAGAGGGACTGTGCTCTTTTTGGAACTGGACAAAGTATCCTTAAAAGGAAAAACCCTAGAAGCAGCTCTGATCCATGTGCAGTGGTGAGAGCACTGGACATGGAAGGAAGAGGTCACGATGGCAAATGTTCTCTGGGCGGTGCTACACGTGACATGGAAACACGAGAAGTTTCGACTGTTTCCTGGGGAAGTCTGTGGTGCAAGAGAGACTCCTCTCTTCTCGAGGAATTGAGAATTGATTATCTAACGGGTAGTAATGGAATTGGAAATTTGGTGGGGGGAGGAGAAAGAAATTTGGAAGGTTTTCATCCTGTGTTCTGTGTGTTCTGTGTGTTTTTCTGTGTAGTTTTAGGCTAATAAAGTTCTTTTTTTCTTTCAATCTTAAGTTGGAGCCTGCTCTGCTCTGTCTCTGATCACATCTCACAGTAGATACCAGGGAAAGAGGTATTCTCGTTAGGGGGCACTGGCATTGAGCCAACCTCAAACGATGACAAAGCCATTCTGTGGTTTGCAAACCGTTTTCTATGAAGGGAAGATAATATCCTAATTCTCTTAAGGAATAAAAGCTCTCAAGAAATAAAGTCCAATAAAGTGTTACAAAAATAGCCCAAACAAATCTGTAGATGGCAAAAGGGCTAATCCTCCCCCTGGTACAGATATCGAAGTAGACAGTAAAGTACAGCTCTCCCTTCTTGTTCCCTGCAAGAGAATCAGGACCATGAACAGGATGAGTCACAGATATTCTTTCTGCCCTCCATAACCAAAGCTGTGCCAAAGCACAGATGCTGCCTTCAAACTGACTCAAATTCCAGCCTAGACCTCTCACCTTCCAGACAACTCCTTCCCCAACACTCCACCAACACCAACCCTCCCAAATTCCCATACAGAAGCCCTCAACACCCCACCAGGACCCCCAGCTGACCCGTCCCTCCACAGAGCTTTCCCACCCTGCAGCAGACGCCCTGGTTCCCTGCAGGTGCCATGGGATGGCACTCAGGAGGATCTGCTCCAAGGCCTTCCACAGTGGCAAGCTCAGGCTGCCAGGCCTAGGGTTCCTGGATCACCCTTCCCACCTCACTAGGAGCTCCCTGGGAAGCACTTTCCTTGAGAAGCAAGCCCCTTTCCTCCAAAGGCATTTCCCCAAATGTGTAGCTTTCCTGGGGAACACCAACACACTCTTAAGAAAAGCTGGCAAGGCTGAATGCTCCAGCTCTAGCTCCTATTCCCCCAAGTGTGTTTCCAGGTGGAGGTTCAGAGGTGCAGTCCCAGGCCCTCTACAAACACAAGCTGCCCACTGCCTCTTCACCTGCCTCAACTCCTGCCTGCGCTCACAGAAGGAAGAACACCAGGCTGTTCCCGACCAGAGCCCAGAGCCCTGTCCCCACAGGACGCTCCTGCCAGCACCTTCCAGGACTCTCTGCTGTGCACGCAGAACTTTTCATGCCCGCTCCCAACAGGCTTTGGAATGCAGAGCACAACCTGGCTGGCTCTGCCACCAGCACTCCCCAAACACAGACGGAGGAAGAAGCAGCAGGGGTTGTTTTGCAGCCATGCCCAAGAGAAACTGGAAAGGTGCCCTCGCTCTGGTCTCACTTGGTTGGGTTTCTGACTGGGTCTGAGCCTGGGGCTGCCATTCCTCGGTTCTGGGGACCAGAACCACACCCAGGATCCCAGCACTGCCGGGCAGCGCTCCAGGCACTGGCACAGTCATGTGTCTGAGTCTTGGGCACCGTGCTGCTGCTTCATTTGCTCCTAGGCTCACCTAAAGCTCTCTGTTGAGCCCAGATTGTCTCTGGCTCTGCCCTCTTCCTGATCCTGTGCAGGGATGGAGCAGTGCTGTGCTTTCAGAAAGCTGTTCTTGAAACCTTCCAGCATTCCAAGCCCCTTTGCCCTCCATGGATGCTTGCCATGGAATCCCTCACAGCTGGGTTCAGAGCATCCTCAGGATGGCTCTTCCATAGCCCAGGGGCTCCAGGGTGCTCAGCAGGATCCACAGTGTTGTGGAAATGGACCTTCAGCACAGGGACCTTTCCAGCCTGATCTCCCTCACTCCTCTGTGTCTGTGCACAAAACACGGCGTGGAAGAGAACAGCAAGAGGGGCCTGTGTGTCCCAGGTCTCTGGATTTGCATCGCTCCAGCTCCACTGAGATGTGGGTAAAGTGAAGAAGCCAAACAGTTTATTAATGGAAGGCAAAGCAAAGGGATGAGCTGGGAGGGAAGAAAGGGGATGGGCAGGGTCTGAGGGCTGGAGGGAGGGAGCTGTCACCAGGGAGGGAGAAGGCAGGAGCTATGGGAGCTTCCCAGAGGCTCAGCTGTGCCAATCATCAGCTGTGCCTGGAACTCCAGCTGGTCTCCTCTGGTCTCCAGGTGGTCTCACCTTCCAAGGGATCTGGAGGTCTTACAGAGACACTGGTTCTTCTAAGCCAGAAGATGAAAGTAGTTTTGCAGCTCTTCCCTCAAACATCATCTGTATAAATGTGCTTATATAGGAAGGGATGTCGTTTTCACTCAGGCCTAGAAGGGCTGGAAGAGAGAGAACAGAGCCACAGTCAGAACCTGGATGTGCAGGAATCCAAGGATACTTTCTTCCAGGGCCATCCCACCCAGCTCTTGCCATGGCCTCAAGATAGGAGGGGCCAAGGGGATCAGCGGCAAGGTGCTGGCCACTAATCACCTCACACTTGTCTCTGAAATCTCTGTGTGCTCTGCCCACACCACCCTCGTCCACAGAAAAAGCAAAGCCCACCGCAGCCAGGGCAGGGATTGCAGCTCCCTGCCCAGGCATTGCAGCTCACCCAGCCAGCCCTCGCTGACAGCCCGCTGCGCTCACTCACCCTCGTGGAGGGCCTGGAATATGTGAGATGTGATCAGAGACAGAGCAGAGCAGGCTCTAACTTAAGATTGAAAGAAAAAAAACTTTATTAACTTAAAATTACAAGGAAAAATACACAGA
The DNA here is from genome assembly GCF_022539315.1 of Serinus canaria. Lineage (NCBI taxonomy): Eukaryota > Metazoa > Chordata > Aves > Passeriformes > Fringillidae > Serinus > Serinus canaria. The sequence goes on from NC_066338.1 coordinate 3,011,942, forward strand.
ACACAGGATGAAAACTTTCTAAATTTTTTTTTCTTCTTTTTACTAAATTTTTTAAATTCTATTACTACTTTTTAGATCACTCGCTCTCAGTCTATCACTACTTTTTAGATAATCAATTCTCAATTCTTCGAGAAGAGAGGAGTCTCTCTTGCACCACAGACTTCACCCTGGAAACAGTCAAAATTTTTTGTGTGTCTTTGTCACATGTGGCACTGCTTGGAGAACTTTTTGCTATCGTGACTTCTTTTTTCTATGTTCAGTGCACTCTTTACTGCACATGGACTAGAGTTGCTTCTAGGGTTTTTCTTTTTAAGGATGCTTTTTCTAGTTCTAAAAAAGAGCACAGTCTCTCTCTTTTTGGGACACCTGTCTCCCCCAATTTCACCCCCTGAGGCTGAGGGGTTTCTTGAACAGAGATCATTTTCTTCTTCTTCTTCTTCAAAGATGGAGAGCACTACTACTACCCTCCTCACCCATTGTCTCTGTTCACACACTTTCACATCACCGCACTCTCCTGGCTCTGAGCCATTGCCTCCCCCTGGAATGCAGTCTTTGTGTTACAGGAACTCAAGGGTTCTGTCATGGCTATTAAGGAAAAAGTCTAGCCAAAGGCTACTCTATCATCTCCTCCCACCTAGGATTTTTCTCAACTTCTTTTAATGTTTTTTACTTGTGTATTTTTTTGCTATTTCGCTCTATCTCCTCAACTTCAGGAAGAATCAGCATTTGCAAGGTTTCTATCATCCCAAGAAGGGTTAAAAGTCTCAGGCTCTGCCGGTTTGGTTCATGAACTCTCACGGCTGGCTGCCCTGCTGGGCACACCCCCCATCTTCTCCTTCACGCCAGCCGCGCTATCACAGGCGCAGGCTGCTCTCTCACTCTCTCCCTCTGGGGGTGGGGGGAAATGGGGGATGGCTGCCCGAAGCCCTCGCAGTGCTCTCTTCCACCCTTCGGCCCAGGCCTGGCCTACCTCCCTCCGGCCGCATGGCTCCCCTCCCCTGCCCAGCTTGGAGCCGGGCAGGGGAAGGTCTGCTCTCTTCCAAGACCGGAACCCAAAGAGAGTTTTTCTTGGGAGTTCACAGCTTTTAACTCTCTGTGTTCTTAGAGGCGTATCTATGCTTTCAGTGGACAAACTAGGTGTCAATAATAAAATTTGAACACTGATTGGCAGTGACTACACTATCTCAAAAAAACTTCATTTCTTCTCAAACTACGACATAGTGACAAAAATTCAATGCCTTAGTTGATACTGGTGTGCAGTGTACCCTGATACCATCGGGACAGGTTGGGGCAGAATCTGTTTCCATTGCTGGGGTGATGGGGGGAATGGCAGCAATTAACCCAGGCTGGAGCCCAGGTGAGCCTGACTGGGAAGCAGTGGCAGAAACATCCTATTGTGACTGGCCCAGAGGCCCCGTGTATTCTGGGCATAGACTTCCTCCGGAATGGCTATTACAAAGAACCAAAGGGACTCAGGTGGGCTTTTGGCATAGCTCCTCTAGAGGCAGAGAACATTAAGCAGTTGAACACCTTGCCTGGACTATCAGAAAACCCATCTGCAGTAGGACTCCTGAACGTGGAAGTGCAGCGAGTGCCAATTGCCACCTTGACTGTGCACCGCCATCAGTGTCAGATGAATCAAGATGCTGTGATCCCCATCCACAAAATGATCCATGAGCTGGAGAGCCAAGGGGTGGTCAGCAAAACCCACTCACCCTTCAACAGCCCCATTTGGCCTGTGTGCAAGTCTGACAGAGAATGGAGATTGACTGTGGACTATCATGGCTTGAATGAAGTGACTCCACCGCTGAGCGCTGCTGTGCTGGACATGCTGGAACTCCAGTACGAGCTGGAGTCCAAGGCAGCAAAGTGCTTTGCCACTGTTGACATTGCTAACACGTTTCTCTCCATTCCTCTGGCAGCAGAATGCAGGCCTCAGTTTGCTTTCACCTGGAGGGCCGTGCAGTACACCTGGAACCGACTGCCCCAGGGGTGGAAGCACCTTGGACTGATCCAGGCTGCACTGGAAAAGGGTAAGGCTCCAGAACATCTGCAGTACATCGATGACATCATTGTGTGGGGGAACACAGCAATGGAAGTATTTGAGAAAGGAGAGAGGGTCATCCAGTTTCTGCTGGAAGCTGGCTTCACCATCAAGAAGAGCAAACTCAAGGGACCTGCCCAAGAGTTCCAGTTCCTGGGAGTAAAGTGGCAAGATGGCATCAGATTCCTACTGAGGTCATCAAAAGATCAATGCAATGTCTCCACCAACCAGCAAGAAGGAAACACCAGCTTTTCTAGGTGCCATACGGTTTTGGAGAATGCACATTCCCAAGTACAGCCAGATCATGAGCCCTCTCTACCTGGTCACCCGCAAGAAGAACAATTTCCACTGGGGCCCTGACCAACAACAAGCCTTTGCCCAGATCAAGCAGGAGATTGCTCATGGAGTAGCCCTTGCCCAAGTCAGGACAGGACCAGAGGTGAAGAATGTGCTCCACTCTGCAGCCAGGAACAATGGTCTTTCCTGGAGACTTTGGCAGAAAGTGCCTGGGGAGACTTGAGGCTGACCACTGGGATTCTGGAGCCAAAGTTACAGAGGGTCCAAAGACAGCTACACTCCCACAGAGAAGGAAATGTTGGCCGCCTATGAAGGAGTTCAAGCTGCCTCGGAGGGGATTGGCAGAGAAGCACAACTCCTCCTGGCTCCCCGACTACCAGTGCTGGGGTGGATGTTCAGAGGAAAGGTTCCCTCTACCCACCATGCCACCAACACTGCATGGTGCAAGTGGATTGCTCTTATCACACAGCAAGATCATATTGGAAACATGAATCGCCCTTGGATTTTGGAGATAATTACAAACTGTCTGGAAGGTGAGAACTTTGGTCTCACTGACGAAGAGGAGCAGGAACAAGTGACAAGGGCTGAGGAAGCTCCACCATACAACCAACTACCAGCAGAGGAAACATGCTATGCTCTTTTCACTGATGGTTCCTGTTGCATTGAATGGATGAACCAGAAATGGAAAGCAGCTGTTTGGAGGCCCACATGACAGATTTCACAAGCTACCGAAGTAGAAGGTGGATCAAGTCAACTTGCTGAACTCAAGGCCATTCAGCTGGCCCTGGACATTACTGAAATGGAAAAGTGGCCAAAGCTCTACCTTTATACTGATTTGTGGATGGTCACCAATGCTCTGTGGGGCTGGCTGGAAAGGTGGAAAAGGGCCAATTGGCAGCATAGAGGAAAGCCAGTCTGGGCTGCTGATGAGGGGAAAGACATTGCCTCTGGGGTAGAAAATCTGTCTGTGAAAGTCTGTCATGTAGATGCCCATGTCCCCAAAAGCAGAGCCAATGAGGAGCACCGAAGGAATGAGCAGGTAGGTCAGGCTTAAAAGATAGAGGTGTCAAAGATAGACGTAGATTGGCAAGATAATGGGGAGGTATTCTCACCTGGAAGGACCCATGATGCCTCAGGTCATCAGGGTAGAGAGGTCATTTCTAAGTGGGCACGAGACCGAGGGGTGGATCTAATCATGGACAGTGTTTCTCAGGTTATCCATGACTGTGAGACGTGTGCTGCCATCAAACAGGCCAAGCAGGTGAAGCCCCTGTGGTATGGTGGGTGGTGGTCCAAGTACAGGTATGGGGAGGCTTGGCAGATTGACTACATCACACTGCCCCAGACACGCCAAGGCAAGCACTACGTGCTGACCATGGTGGAAGCCACCACTGGATGGTTGGAGACCTTCCCTGTGCCTCACACCACTGCCCAGAACACCATTCTGGGACTGGAAAAGCAAGTCCTGTGAAGATATGGCACCCCTGAGAAAATTGAGTCAGACAAGAGGACCCATTTCAAGAATGGCCTTATCAACACCTGGGCCAGAGAACATGGTATTGAATGGATATATCATATCCCCTACCATGCACCAGCTGCTGGGAAAGTTCAATGGTGTAACAGACTACTTATGACTACCCTGAAGGCACTTGGCAGGGGAACCTTCAGAAATTTGGAAATGAACTTAGCAAAAGCCACCTGGATGGTCAAAACTCGAGGATCCATCAATCGAGCTGGTCCTGCCCAGTCTGAACCCCTGCACACAGTGGATGGAGATAAAGTCCCTGTGGTACACATGAAAGGTATTTTAGGAAAGACTGTTTGGATTAATCCCAACTCAGGGAAAGGCAAACCCTTCTGTGGGACTGTTTTTGCCTGAGAAAACCTGGTAACACTTGGTGGGTAATGCAGAAAGATGGAGAAAGCCCTTGTGTACCACAGGGAAACCCAGCCTTAAGTGAGAAGTGTGTGTAAGGTTTCATTGTGATGCAGATGGAAATAGAATAAGGGGTGGATAATGTCCTGGATTGCAAGGTAAATAACGTGTGTATTCTATTTGCCATCTGTTAGAGGTGTGGCAGTTATCTTCTGTTAATTGGGCAGTTTTCTTTATCTCTTCCACAAACCGATCCTCTCTCTGGGAAACATCTTCTGTTCATGGGCCATTGAGTGTCACTGCATGACTGATACAATTCCAGAATCCCATTGTGAGATGCTCTGCCCAGGGGGAGGAGCCAAGCGTTCCTACCTGGATATAATCTGAGATTTTGGGATACCAGAGCAGCCTTTTTCCACTGGATTCCCACAGGAGCTGCTGTCTTCTCCACTGGATTCCCAGAGGACGATTAGGCCTATTATCTACACCAGCCCTGGACCTTCAGAGGAAAACTCCACCCTTCTACAGGATCACTACTCCAACAGAACCCCATCTGTCACTGCAGCCACCATTTAATGGGACAGCTACAAACACCCTGACCCACAGGGAGTCAGGTTGTATTCTGAGTCTGTCAGTGGTTTTTTTGTTGTCTGTATGATTGCATTTGTATTTTTAGTTTTCCTAGTAAAGAACTGTTATTCCTATTCCCATATCTTTATCCGAGAGCCTTTTAATTTCAAAATTGTAATTATTTGGAGGGAGGGGTTTTCCATTTTCTGTTTCAGAGAAAGTTCCTGCCTTTTATAGGAGACACCTGTCTTTTCAAACCAAGACAGTTGGATACACAGAATTTTAGAGGCAGAATATCAATTTCAGCCATGGACTGCTGGAGGTGAAGGACAATTCTTTTCCATAAGAAGGAAAGCACAGAACACCAGTGTTTCATGGTCAGGTGAAAGGCAGCAATCATAGGCCAAGGCCAGGCTGATCTCTCTGTCCTTTTGTCTGAAAGCAGCCCTTGGATATCGGGAGTTTTGGAGGTGGAATCCCAATTTCGGCCATTTCAGCATAGATATAAAGGATGGTTCCTTTCCACAGGAAGGAGAGCACAGAGCCCAAGTGTTTCCAAGGCAGAAGAGGAGACAGGTGGCTCCTGTGAGCCCAAGCCAGCCAGACCTGTTTGTCTTGGCAGCTTTTGACACTGAGAAATCCTTGAATATACAGAATTTGGGGGGCTGAGTTTCAATTTCAACCCTGGACATCCTGATTAAAAGGACAGTTCTTTTCCATTGGAAGGAAAGCACCGAGCCAACAGTGTTTCAAAAGCAGGTGAGGAACCCACAAGAGGCCAAGGGCAGCCAGACCTGTCTGTCCTGGCAGCTTTCACCTGGGAGCAATCCTTGGATGGATGGAGTTTTGGAGGTAAAATCCCACTTCGGCCATGAGCACCTGGTTGAGGAAGATGGTTTTTCCACAGGAAAGAAAAGCACAAACTTCAAGTGTTTATGAAGAAGATGAGAGGTGGCCACCCATGGGCCAAGGCAGCCAGAGCTGTCTCTCCTGGCACCTTCCATCAGTGGGAAATCTTTGGACATAGAGATTTTTGGAGGTTGACTCTCAGTTTTCGTTGTGGGTGCCTGGAATGGAAGAAGAGTTCTTTTCATGAGGGAAGCACAGAGCCCCAGTGTTTCAAAGGCAGATGAGAAACAGCCCTCAGGAAACCAAGGCCAGCCAGACTCGTATCTTCTAGCAGGTTTTGTCTGGGAGAAATCCTTGGATATGGGAATTCTGGAGGTGGATTCCCAACATTGGCCATGGGGACCTAGACATGAAAAGTGCTTTTTCCCCATAGGAAAGAAAAGCACATGGTCCCAGTGTTTCAAAGGCAGAATAGAGGTGGGCTCAGGGTGGCCAAGCCAGCCATATCTGTCTGTCCTGGCAGATTTCATCTGGGAACAATCTGTGCATATAGGAAAAATGGAGAAGGAATCCCAGGTTTGGCAATGGACACCTGGAAAGAGGGACAGTCCTTTCCATAGGAAGGAGAGCACAGAGCCCCAGTGCTTCAGGGGCTGATGAGAAGCAGCCCTTGACCTGCCAAGGTCAGCCAGACCTGTCAGGTGGCCTCGAGAAGGCCAAGCCAGTCAAACAGTCAAGACCTGTTCCATGTTCCCTGGGTTCCATGGGGCCCCACAGTATCACAATGGTCTCCTTGGTTCCATGAATCCCTGTAGTGTGACAATATTCCCTTTGTCACAATGTTCTCCTTGCTTCTGTAGAGTCACGATGGATCTTTGCTTCCATGAGGTCTTGCAATGTCACAATGGCTCCTTGGTTCTATGGCCCCACATCTTCATTCTTGACCCTTGGTTCCATAGGGTCCCTGAGTTTCACAACTGTCTCCTTGATCCCGTGAGGCACCAGAGTGTCACAATGGTCTCTGATTCCATGAGGTTCCATAGTGTCACTATGGTGTCCTTGGATCTGCATTGCCTCCATGGCCCCTTGGTTCCATGAGTTCTGTACTGTCAGCAATGGATTCTTTGTTCCAAAGGGGCCTTGATGTGTCCCAAGGGCTCCTTGGTTCCGTGACATTCCAAAGTGTCATGTACAGAAAATCACACTATGGAAAGCCAGTGTCCATAAAGGAGACAGAGGAGTCCTGCAACTTTATTCCAATAAAGGGAAAGAGTCCACCAGGGCACACACCCACGGGGTTTTCTCTCTCGAGGTTCCAGAGGGTGCAGCCTCCTTTTATCCAAACTCCTGGCCACATGTTGCCCTCTTCCTGTCCCCATTGGCCAGGAGGTACTGGGAAGGTTCAGCCTTCCCAAACCAGCTGTCACATATTCCCCTCTTGAACCTGTCATTTTACCCCAAAGTTCATAAACTCAAGCTCGTGCAGACCCACGTGTCTGTTTCAGGAGCCAAGCTGTCTGGGCTCTGTAATAAAGTTAATGGAGACATTAAGACCATTTCAAAGATGTTAACACCAAAACCTTCACCCATCAACTGTCTGTAAAGAATCTTCCCTATCAGTCACAATGGACTCCTCATTTCCATGGGGCCCCACTGTGTCACA